>NC_045964.1:22385972-22630972 GCF_010909765.2 Amblyraja radiata
AGCGGAAGAGAGGGGGAGAGAGAGAGAGGGATGAGAGTGAGGTGGGAGGGAGAGAGAGGGGAGAGAAAGAGAGGTAGAGAGAGAGGGGATAGAGAGAGGAGAGAGAGAGGGGAGAGAGAGAGGGGGAGAGAGAGAGGGGGGAGAGGGAGAGGGGGATAGAGAGACAGGGCTGCCAACTCACATGCATTGAGCGTGAGAATCATGCATTTCACCAAATTCTCACGCTGATCACAAATTTCTCTCGGTCTGTTGTGAGAAAATCTGTGATCAATGAAAATGTCAAAACTCATATCAACTGCATGGGCCGCGGGTGTTGGGAGCAGAAGCAGCGGCGGGGACAGATGCGGACGGGGAGCGGGGCTGGAGAGTGTTGCCGGGCTAGCGAGTCACTCACTGCAGCTCCGGCCATGGAGCAGCCTCAGTGCAAGAATCCTGGGCCGTCGGAGGCGTCGAAGCGTTGCGCCGCTGCCGTGAGAGTCTCTGTGCCGAATTCGCCCAGGTGACCGGCATGGATCAGGCTGCGGCTCGGTGCATCCTGGAGGACAACCAGTGGCTGCTGGAAGTAAGTACCAAGCACCGGGTAGAAACGGTGGAAGATAGTGGACTTCAAATGGGGGTGGTTGGAGAAAGCATCCTGCTTGCCTGCTAGATTTTCACTTACTGTAACTGCAGGAAAAATGTTCCCGATGTTGGGGGCGTTCAGAACCATGGGTCACAGTTTAAGAATAAAGGGGGGGCAGTTAGGACTGAGATGAGAACAAACTTTCTTCACGCAGAGAGTTGTGAATCTGTGGAATTCTCTGCAACAGAAGGCAGTGCAGGCCAATTCACTGGATGTTTTCAAGAGAGAGTTACATTTAGTTCTTTGGGCTAACGACATCAAGGGATATGGGGAAAAAAGAGGTACTGATTTTAGATGAATAGCCATGATCATATTGAATGGCAGTGCTGGCTCAAAGGGCCGATGGCCTATTCCTGCACCTATTTTCTATGTTTCTATGCTTGAGTATATGGCAATAAAACTCGATCACTTGATTTTGAAGCATTTATGCATGGTGGAGGTATAATGTAGTCATAGAGTGATACAGTGTGAAAACAGGCCCTTCGGTGCAACTTGCCCACACCCGCCAACATGTCCCAGCTACGCTACCTGCTTTTGGTCCATACCTCCAAACCTGTCCTATCCATGTATCAGTCTAACTTTTTCTTAAATGTTGGGATGGTCCCTGCCTCAACTACCTCCTCTGGCAGCTTGTTCCATACACCCATCACCCTTTGTGTGGATAAAGTTACCCCTTAAAAAGTTACCTCTTAAAAATACTTCATACAAAAAACATTGAAAACATATTTCTACAGTGCACTAAAACATGATTTTAATACATCAAATTTCAAAAAGTTCCTACCCTTCTTCCACACCCTCTCCCCACTCGGTTGCTCCACTCCCTCACTGGGTAGCCCCAAGGCCAGTGATCAGTGATCGCACAGCCTCCCCAATTTAAAGCATATATATTGCATTCAAGTGTAAGTTAAAAGACTCGCTACAATATGCACCATATTGCACAATTTCAAGCTGAAAAATGCAAATGTTCCATACCAATGGGAGGGGGACACCCTCCTGCCCCCCCCCCCCCCCCGGTCGCTATGCTCCCTCGGGCTTGGTCTCTCGCAATTTCTCACTCCCAACTCTCACCCAATGTTGGCAGCCCTGTTTAATGGCCTTGAGTACATCATTCCTGCACTGAGAAAATATGACACTGAGAAAATATCAGCAGTAGGGAACCTAAAATAGAAGCACAGTTATGTTCTATGTCTTCAACAAAGATTAGGTTGTCTCATGTTTGTTCACTGTCTTGGTTGAGCATTGATCCAAAGGAGATAGGATCTAAGGTATAGGGTTTTTAAAAAACTGGGAACTTAGAAAGTTGAAGAGTGCAGTGGTTGAACAAGATGCTTTGGGCTGAATCTTCGTTCCCAAACAATTCTGGGCTTGCGTCAGAGGTTGAAAACAATAAAACTCTGGAACAAGAACTAAATCTCAGCAGTTGATGCCAGGGCTTTTGCACCATTACATTAACACCAGTGCGAGCAGCCTCCCTTGCAGAACTAACAACTACCTAGTAATAACCTCAGCTCCAGTTACTCTCACAATACACCTACCAGCTCTTGGGGGTGGCACAGTGGTGCAGCAGTAGAGTTGTTGCCTTATAGTGCCAGAGACCCGGGTTCAATCCTGACTATGGGTGCTGTCTGTATGGAGTTTGCACATTCCCTCTGTGACCGTGTGGGTTTTCTCTGGGTGCTTCAGTTTCCTCCCACTCCAAAGACGTGCAGGATTGTAAGTTAATTGGCTTCGGTAAAATTGTAAATTGTCCCTAGTGCATGTAGGAGAGTGCTAGATCACTGGTTGGTGCGGACTCGGTGAGCCGGAGGGCCTGTTTCCGTGCTGTATGTCTAAGCTGTGGACTTCAACGTTTCTTAATAATTCATCCTCAGGCAAATAAAATCCAGGAATTCAGTTAAGGTTGTTGGGTGGAATACACTTGGTCTACTAGTTGTGTGAGACCAACAGAAATGTTTATTTGCAGTCACAACAGTTGGACTGAAGAAGGGTTTCGGCCCGAAACGTCGCCTATTTCCTTCGCTCCATAGATGCTGCTGCACCCGCTGAGTTTCCCCAGCAATTTTGTGTACCAGTTGGAAATAGCATTCAGTTTGGAAGCAGCACAGAAATTTAAAAAAAATTCACTTCACCAGTGAGAATGTTATTTTAATATTGGGAGAATAGCTAATTTGGGATTTTCCTGTTTCCAAGTCATTGAAAGGACCAAGGAGAAGCAAAAATCACTTTTTTTTTCCCACATACAGATCTATTTCTCAAATATTAATTGTTGAAAATTAGATGATATAATCAAGGAACATTTTGAAATCTATGCCAAATATATTAAAAAAATAAAAACAGATGGGGGTTTCATGTTTGGAGCCAGCGTTCTGCAGAGATTACTCTCTATCCTATGAGTCAGTTGTATGTATTTAATTTTCCTCTATCAATTCCAATATATTTGCTGGAAACTAGATTTTAAAGGTTTTAAGCCACATCAGTCATAGTCATAGACTCATACAGCACAGAATTGGTCCTTCAGCTCACCATATCCATGCCAACCTTTATGCCCACCCACTTTAATCGTATCTGCCTGCAATATTATTCAATACTTTGCTTATTTAAGTGCCTGCCTAAGTATCTTCTAGAAATAGTCATCACCATTTATAGACATTCCTCACCGGCCGAACCATTCACAAATGACATTACCAGGCATGGCAGGGACAATCCTATATTCTACAAAATTCTATAAAATTCTTAAAGGATTGGACAGCCTAGATGCAGGGGAAATGTTTCCGATGTTGGGGAAGTCCAGAACCAGGTGTCACAGTTTTAGAATAAGGGGTAGGCCATTTAGGACTGAGATGAAGAAAAACATTTGCACCCAGAGAGTTGTGAATCTGTGGAATTCTCTGCCATAGAAGGCAGTGGAGGCCAATTCACAGGATGTTTTCAAGAGAGAGTTAGATTTAGATCTCAGGGCATAAGGAGTCAAGGGATATGGGGAAAAAGCAGGATTGGGGTACTGATTTTGATTGATCAGCCATGATCAAATTGAATGGCAGTGCTGGCTCGAAGGGCCGAATGGCCTACTCCTGCAACTATTTTCTTTGTTTCTATGTAATCCACACGGCAGACTGACAACACAGATTATTTTTGGTGTCCAGAGTGGGCGAGAACAGTCCAGTATAAGGTGTACTATCTGCATTATTTACATTACCTGAAGAAGTATGCTAGCTACATGCATTATGAGATTAACAGGAAGGGTCTGTGGCTGCTTTTCGTTGTCTCTGTACTGTACACTGCACAATGACAATAAAGTTTGAATCTGAATCTTTGGATTCCCCGTACATGCAAGAAAACATCCAATAATCTGCCAGGCTCAGAGACCCATCATATGCATTTGAGCGAATCAAAAGCAAAGAACCTTGCAGGATGCCACCTGAAAATTAACATTTAATCAAAAAACTAGATTATAAACTTATTTAGTCACCTATCAATCCTTCCACCACTCTTTGGGGGTTCCCTTGACGGGCAATGGGCTAATTGGTGGGGTTCAAGTTAGATGCAATTTGGCAGAAATCCCAGACCAGATGTTTTATTATTAATGTTTAATGTTTTATATGTCGTTCCTAACTGTCACTGTATGTCATGTTGTCACTTGCGGAGCGGAGCACCAAGGCAAATTCCTTGTATGTGAATACTTGGCCAATAAACGTATTCATTCATTCAAAGGCAGTAGGAATGCTCGTTCTTTCACATTCTAACAGTTGTGAACATTTCTTTAAAAAAGATTCCTCTAAATTGGCCTTAAAAATTAAATCAGAAACAAAAATGCTGGAAGAACACAGTCGAGCAACAGGAAAGAGAGGCCAACTATTAGTTCAGCCACTGCTTGATTGGCTGTGTTCCTCCAGAATTTGTGTTTTATTTCAGATTCCAGCATCCACAGTTTTATTTGCATTTTTAAAAAATGGTCTCATACCAGACTCCAGTTAGATCTCAACCAATGCAAAGCCCAGTACATAATTTCTCCAAGGCAGTTCCATTACTCCTGCCTTCAGATGAACATAAATCAGTTAAACAAATACTGCTTCACCTAAGCATAACAAAATCCACTTCATTAAGCAATAGCAAAATGGGCCTACAAATGTGGAGACAGAGAGAGACGGAGACAGAGAGAGAGGGAGACAGAGAGAGAGGGAGACAGAGAGAGAGGGAGACAGAGAGAGAGGGAGACAGAGAGAGAGGGAGACAGAGAGAGAGACAGAGAGAGAGGGAGACAGAGAGAGAGGGGAGACAGAGAGAGAGGGAGAGAGGGAGAGAGAGAGGGAGAGAGAGAGAGAGGGAGACAGAGAGAGAGGGAGACAGAGAGAGAGGGAGACAGAGAGAGAGGGAGACAGAGAGAGAGGGAGACAGAGAGAGAGGGAGACAGAGAGAGACAGAGACAGAGAGAGACAGAGACAGAGACAGAGACAGAGACAGAGACAGAGACAGAGACAGAGACAGAGACAGAGACAGAGACAGAGAGAGAGAGAGAGAGAGAGAGAGAGAGAGAGAGAGAGAGAGATGAGATAGAGGAGGGGGGGGAGGAGAGAGAGAGAGAGAGATGAGAGAGAGAGAGAGAGAGAGAGAGAGAGAGAGAGAGAGAGAGAGAGAGAGAGAGAGAGAGAGAGAGAGAGAGAGAGAGAGAGAGAGAGAGAGCTAGCTAGCAATCAGAGAATTGGGAGTAGATATGGAAGGAGAGAAAGGAATAGGGAATCAATAATCAACAGAATAAACAGGGATAGGTAGGAGTGAACAAAAGTGAGAAGAAAATGGAATATATGAGAGGGGAAAAATAATGGAACAAATAGGGAGTGCAAAAGAGAACAAGGGGCAGAAGGTAGACAATTTTACTCGCTGTATCTGAAGACAAGCCTTTAGCAATTCACGCATTAGATGAGGTGTGGTGGGTGCATTATGTAAAGAGGAGGGAGAGAAATAAACCATAAGTACTAGAAAGGGAGAAGAAAACAAAGGTAGTTCTTGAAAAAGTAAGAAATATAGTGGTGGAAATTCTATACTCAGATTTTCAGAATAAAGTGTTGCATCAAAGGGTTATTGTGGAAAATAAAAGCTCATGATGTTGAAGGCATCATAATGGATTGGATCAAAGATTTGCTGGTGAATAAGAAATAGACAGTAGGATATTAATATATTGGAAATAGTTCAGAGAAGATTTATTAAACTAATACTTAGTACATGTAGATCGTCTTATAAGGAAAAATTGGGCAGATAAGGCTTGCATCTGCTGGATATAAGAGAGGGGACTTGATTGAAACATACAAGACCCTGAAGGTTCTGACATGGTGATTCTTTTGGCTTTAATACGGCAGGGATGAGATGAAATTTATTTATCGAAGACTCCAAGTGTTTGAAACTCATTTTCCTGAAAGGGTTGTTGAAGCAGAGTATTTCAATATTTTAAGGCAAAGATCTGCTTTATACACTAGGGAATGAAAAGTAGCTGAGGTAGATGTTATAATCAGATTAGTTATGGTCTTATTAAACAGTAGATCAGGCTCAAGGGACCAAATGGCCTTCTCCTGATTCTAATGTTTGTACTTAGTCTTAAGAGTGAGACAGAGAGAGAGAAAAAAAAACTGAGATAAACAGTAAGGAGATCACGATGACAAATGTATTAGAGACAATATGGCATGGGTGAAAGAAAAGAATGCTCAGAGAGAAAAGAAAGTTGCTAAGAGAATGAGTAGGAGAATAAAGAGAAAAGCAGTATGAGTGAAACATGAAAAGCCAACATGGAGAATGGAAATAATCCAACACAGGTTGGATTAAAAAAAAACTTGACAGTGTTACGCATGGTGCAATTGGCAGCAACACTGTTCTCTGTTACTGCCAAATTTAAAGCCTCTCCAACTGTTCAATTTGGCCTGGTGCTAAAAAGAAACAATTGTACTTATTGATTCCTGAAAAATATTCATTTGCAAACTAACTCCTGTGTTTTTAACATGGAAAAACACAAGGCATGAGAAGGTTTAATCTACAGTTACAAGTGAAAGAATGATGTGAAACATTGTCGCAAACATCAAGAGACACTCAGACAGATGAAGGATGATTCAGTATTAGAACAATGCTGAAAGTTATTACATTTGCAGAAATACACATTTAATTAGAGGAAGAAAAACAGCTGCATATGATCCATAATCAACTATCAATTCCCTTCTTAGATCAAAACACTTCTATCACTTTAAAAACTGTTTAGCTCTCAGTGTTATGGTTAAGCTATCCCAGACTCCAGACAGCAACTCAGTTAAGTGTCCCAACACTTCCAGAAAACAAAAATAAAATATGGAAAGATACAACAATTCCAATCAAGATGATTTTCCAACAGCCCTCAATTAAAAAGTTTGTTCACGTTGTGACTGTAATGCTAATTATTTTCACTCTAGAGAAAAATACAAATAAAACACCCATATCAAATCTGCTAAAAATGGTCTCAACAACAATTGGCTATATAAATCTTCCTTAGTGGAGAAAAATATCGAGAATGATGATAGATAAGTTATTTTAAGTTTAGTTATTCCCCGTACACTTCAGGATCACCAATTCAACGAGAAAAACAAAACTATGGCATTAAAAAAAGCTCTATGTTTACCATTACTAATTAGTTTGGCGACTTGAATTAGATGATGACAATTTATCAGAGAGAGAAATGGCTGGAGGAATTCAGTAGTTAAGACAAAATCTGTGGAGAAAGAAATGGCATTAACTTTGAGTCAAAAGAACTTACTTAATTACGGGCTAATAATGGGGAAAAAAGCTTATACTCAAATTTTGGAAAAATGCTCCAATGCCGACAATAAAAATGTGGATTTCAAACATGTTCGAAACACTACACTTGGAAGAGATGAGACTCCTCCTAGCAGGCAAAGCAGACCACTTCCAAAAGACGTGGTCTGCATTTATGGAACTATTACAAGCATAAGGTGCAATAGTAATTTAAAATATAAATGGTACCAGGATCTGGTAACGGGGGTATAAAATACATTTTAAAAAAACACGGTTGGTATATCCTTTTTTGCGGAGTTTTGTGTTACAATAGAGCGATTTTTTTCCTTTTTTTTCTTCTTTTCTTTCTAGGGTCTTATTTCCTTTCTTTACTTCCTTCTCTAACTTCTTCCCTAAGGGGCTTTCTTTTCCCAACACTTTCCTGCACCTTCACGATTCTTGCTCACTTTCCTTGCTTCTTTTATTTCTACCTTTTTTAAAGCTCGAAAAACGAAGTGGTACAACAAATGTAATAAGATATATGTGATGTGTATTACTGTAATTTACTGTACTTCTAATAAAAATAAAATTTAAAAAAAAACAAAAAAAACTTTGAGTCAATCGTCTTTCATGAAAACCGAGTGGCTGATGAAAGCGTGCTGGTGCTGCCCAAACTGGCAGCAAACCCAACCTTTTCTGTGATCATATACGATCACTTGCTTCATCTATTAAAGCAGTCTGTTGTAATAAAACAAAATATGAATATATAGTTGAACTGATATCAAATCTACTTATTGCACACAATCTCTTATTTTTCTCTTTTAAAACAAAATCATTAACTGTAAGAAGACAGGATAAATTAATAATTAAAATAAACACAAATAAAATACTGACATTTCGAGTCGGAATGTATCTTCTCCTGTCTGAAAAAGTTTCCGACCCAAAATGTCATTCATCCTTTTTCACCAGAAATGCTGCCTGACCCAGGAGTGAAGACACTTTTAAGAAGTATAATAACGTTTAGCGGGCATTTTACCAATTTTCCTTGGTCCTGAAAACTCCAATGAGCCAATTAAAATGCCAGGTCAGCAAAGGAGATTGCCTACGGCTACCCTCGACTGCCTGTAAGCAAACCCACTCCACTGCACTACGAGTTAAAAAGAACCATGCCGAGCTAATTTTACTCGCGGATAACTTTTCAACATGCTGAAAAATTGTCCCCGACCTAGCTGAGGCCGCGAGTATTCGGGAACTTTCATCGAGCATGAAGACGAGTTCCAGTGACCTCATAGGACCTCCTAGGACCATGTGCCGACCATGCTGCGAGTTTGAGTCGAGGGCAAACTCGTCTAAACTCGCAGATTAGGTCGCCGTTTTGAGAGTTTGCAGCTACAATTGTTGAGGGTTTGGCTTGGGAGGAACGCTGGGAAAAGTGGGAAACTTGAATCCTGGTCTGAGTTTGACCGATCTGGTTCTTTAATTGATTTGGCTTTACATTGTTTAAGAAGGAACTGCAGATGCTGGAAAAATCGAAGGTGGACGGGAATGCTGGAGAGCATCCATTGATGAACTGTACACTGCCAGGGCCAGGAAGCGAGCGGGCAAGATCATCTCTGACCCCTCTCACCCTGGCCACAAACTATTTGAATCACTTCCCTCTGGAAGGCGACTCCGGACTGTCAAAGCTGCCACAGCCAGACATAAAAACAGTTTTTATCCACGAGTGTTTGCTCTACTCAACAGCCAAAAATCTGTAGCCTCCCTTTGATCTGGTATTTTGTTGGTTCACATGCTTGATCAATGGTGTTTTATTATTAATGTTTTATTATTATTGTTTAGTGTTTTCTGAGTCATTCGTAACTGTCACTGTATGTCATGTTGTTACTTGTGGGTGGAGCACCAAGGCAAATTCCTTGTATGTGAATACTTACTTAACTTACTTACTCAGCGGGTGGGGCAGCATCTGTGGAACGAGGGAGTGGATGGCGTCGGGTCGTGACCCTTCTTCAGGCTGATGTGGGGGGGGCGTTCCCCCCCCCCCCCCACTTTGGTCTGGGAAGGGGTCTCGACCCGAAATGTCACCCATTCCTTTGAGTCTGAAGAGGGGTCTCGACTTGAGGCGTCGCCTGTTCCTTCGCTCCATGGATGGTGCCTCACCCGCTGGGTTTCTCCAGCATTTTTGTCAACCTTTGGCTTTCTATTGTTTGTCATTTAGGTTTTATCACTGCAAAAAAAATGGAAATTCTGTGTTATACAAAGAAATGGCAGTGGGTTGTGCGTAGCTGACGATTTAGCTTTAACTTTAATTTATATAAATTGTCACACTGCTATTCTGAAACAAGCCTTTATTTACACCCTTAACCATTTTCTTTTATTCTTATTCACTGAAACACACTCATCTCCCTGCTACCTTCAGGTAGAAGGTATAGGAGCCTGAAGACTGCAACAACCAGGTTCAGGAATAGCTACTTCCCCTCAGCAATCAGGCTATTAAACCTGGCTTGGACAAAACTCTGATTATTAGCAACCACTTTCTGTTATTTGCACTACCAGTTTATTTATTCATGTGTGTATATATTTATATCATGGTATATGGACACATTTATCTGTTTTGTAGTAAATGCCTACTATTTTCTGTGTGCTTAAGCAAAGCAAGAATTTCATTGTCCTATACAGGGACACATGACAATAAACTCACTTGAACTTGAACTTGAACTCCTCATGACCATAAAAGCCCGAGCCATCATGGATTGTGACCCGTGAATGGATCGAGGGAGATGAGTTAGATCTTTAGTGAGACTTGAGCTCTTGCATGTGTACGTTGTTGGATAATGCATCAATCTCATTGGACCATTCCATTGTAATATAAATTGTCCTTATAAATGACTTTGATTTAAAAAAAAAATGTTTTTAATTAGGTTGCCGCAGTGGGACAGCCCCTTTACTCACCACATGTAAATGAATTAAATATTACAATAAGTTTCAAGTGACCAAGTTATTTAGGGACTTCAAATATGTATTCAATAGTTGATCAACAAAACAATTCAGTATTAAAATACTTAAAACCATTGATGACTGCAGTGAAACAAAACAAGTAAATTAATTAAATATTTAATATTAAATTAATAGAAGGATCAAATAACCTTCCTTGCTTCATTTAACCCTTTAATAACAGTTGACTGCCACTTTCAAATAGAGGAAGCCATGCAGGAAGTGCCAGTTGTAGATGGTACAGCGCAGAGTGGCTTGATTGTATTTATATAATCCTTCTGTTCACAATGTTACAGAACTGCCACGGAATCCAGCAGTGGAAAAGAGGCAGGTATTTGAAAAGTACTATTACCTTATGTTTGGCTCTGAGCTTTTATCAGAACACCACGACCAAATGTTTGAAAAAATAAGCTGTGTGCTCATGTGCTTTGAAATTCAATGTGAAATGTCCAAAAACAAACCCTTTGTGTATGATAAAATGGAATACATTAAAAGCTTTGTTGTCCAAAATGCTCTTCCACTTGGCTAAACTGGAATCAATTAAAAAAAATCATGGACGTTAATGATCAATAAAAGGAAGCCTTCTTTTAAAGTGCTTTGCAGATCAAGAAAAGATTTAAAAACATTTGATGGTATGTGCTTATTTTTATTCTTCCGGAAAATCACTCAAAGCACTGATTCTAGTATGGTCCACGTTATATAAACATTAATACGTTTTACTCTCTTTTTACTATTGCACAGAAAAAAAAATCTGCTTCTATTGCATCAAATTAACTTGTTTCCTTATATCAGATTAAGGGACAGTTTCTTCCCAGCTGTTATCAGGGAACTAAATCATCCTACCACAACTAGAGATCAGTCCTGAACTACCATCTACCTCATTAGTGACCCTCGGACTATTTTTGATTGGATTTTACCTCGCACTAAATGTTATTCCCTTATCATTTATTGTCTTTCCGTTGACTGGCTAGCACGCACAATAAACTAAACTGTACATCATGTAGTTAGTGATATCCTGAAGTCCTGTTTGCTGCCACATAATCACCAGTCTGTCCCCTAACGAATGAGCCTCCTATCACTCTTGTCCTGTCTGACTTCACCCTCCCCTGATGTCCCTCGGGGCCAGACATGGTGCCACTGACCTGACTACTCCTGCTGCTCTCCTCCAAATCATCATCCCCTCCCAATAGTATGAAAAAAGAGTATACTTGTTTTTGAAGAGAATGGCCATAGAGAATTCTTGCACTCTCTGTTGACTCTTCCCTGGTGGTTACCCATCCAGTTCCTGCCTGCACCTGCCATGTGTCCACCTCACTTTAAATCTTCTCTATGAGTTAAGTACCGCTAGTAAAGTCCAATTATTTTTCATTGTACACAAAGTTTCATCACACCGATTACACTCTCGTTAAAATTTCACATATTCAATTAAGCAGTTTAGTCCTAGCAAAAGGTCAGGACTTCTGTTATTTTTGGTAGATTTCTCATTGTTTTTGTGTCAAAATCTACTGATTGAAGTTCCTGTATGAACATTATGCTTTACTGCAGAAATGGACAGTTAAAAAATAATTCCAAACTGATTAAGAGTTGTATTTAACTTCATGAAAGTCAAATTCCTCGGGGATAATGAATATCTTCAAACTAGATTCTTTGAACATTAGCAAAGTTCCTTTGTCTCGTACTTCAATGGAGTTATGAACCTTGTTATTTGATGTAAGGGAATCTTATATGAATCCATCAAACAGTTTCATGCTAATATTTGTACAGGCTAATCTCAAGGCAAGACAATCCTATTTAAAATGCTCTTTAAAATCAAGAGTCTTTGTAGAGTTTGGCAAGGTTATGGATGAGTCAAACTATTATCATTCAGCCAACTTCTTGCCCCCACAAGAAATTGAATAGCAAAAGGGGACTAAAAAAAACCATTGAAATAAATCAAAGCCAATAATTTTAAAAACAAAATTGATTCATTCGTAAATTGACATTCAGCTACAAGAAATCCCGAAATCCCACATAATAAACTAAAATGCAACCAAGTTTAAATCATCTAATTTTACCATAATTATTCATTCATGAAGCCACGAGTTATCAAAGACATATTCTTCAAGACATTTGGATGCATAAACTAAATAGATCAGAAAACATTTCCCACTGTTTTGTTTTGAATTCCACACCTCATACCCCAGTGGAAAAGATTGCACATCCAGTGTAAGTATCTTGGTAACTGTCAGGGCGGCAAATCTTTTTCTTAAATTTGTAGATTTAAGCCCTGATATTTAAATTGCTGGATGTTATCATTATTCTTAAGTTCTTCACATATATCATATTGTTTCCGTTTCTGGATGCCATTCAAGCCCATTGTGTCTGTGCCAGCTGAAAGACAGCTATCCAAACTAATCCCAACTTCCTGCTCGAGCATCCACAGCCCTGCATGTTATGGTTCGAAAACACAGCTAATTATTGTTTAAGTGTGAGGAGGTTTCTGCTCTCCCACAACTTCAGGCAGTGTGCTCCAAAATCCTACCACTTTTAACTCCATTTACTCGGATTCAAGGCCCCATGGTTTTTGCCCACTCTGCTAGGAGAAACTGGAGATTTCCCATTTTCTTTATCTAAACTTTTTGAAAATTTACACAGCTCAACAATGTCACCTCCGATCATGTTTTGTTGCAACAAAACATTTCAATTATTTTCCTCATAGCAATCATTTTCCAGTTCTTAGTAAACCATCGTAAGTTTCTGATCATGACAAATCACAAGACAAATAATTAAATATGATAGTTTCCCTAATTGGCCAGTTTATTCATAAACCAGATTTTGATTTGTGGAGTAGAATTACAAAATTAGTACATGCAAGTCATTACCTCAGTGGTGCGTAATGCATGTTTTTTCTTTGTCTGTTTTAAAGACATATAGAATCATAGAATCATAGAAAGTAGGTGCGAGAGTAGACCATCAGGTCCGTCGAGCCCGCACCGCCATTCACTCATGGCTGAACACCAAACAGACACACTTACCCACAAACAGTAGACACAAGACACAGAACACAAGACACTACCCTCCCCTCTATACCGCTATCACCCCTCTCCACCCCAAGAACCGCGTGATCTCCTGGGGGAGGCAAAAAAACGGATAAAAACCCAGGTCCAATTCGGGAAAAAAATCCGGGAAATTCCTCTCCGACCCCAATCCAGGCGATCGACACTTGTCCAGGAGATCACTCAGGTCTACTATACTAACCATACCTAGGTCCATATCCCTGCCCTCTCCCCGTAGCCCCTTATCCCCTTGGCAGCTAAAAAACCATCTATTTTTGACTTAAATAAATTTAACGTTTCTGCTTCCACTGCTCCCTGGGGCAGTGAATTCCACAAACTAACCACCCTCTGGGTGAAGAAGTTCTTCCTCATCTCAGTTTTAAAAGAGCCCCCCCTCACTCTGCAACTATGTCCCCTAGTTCTAGCCTCCCCGATCATTGGGAACATCCTCGGTGCATCCACCCGATCAAGGCCCCTCACGATCTTATACGTTTCAATGAGATCGCCTCTCATTCTTCTAAACTCCAAAGAGTAGAGTCCCAGCTTACTTAACCTTTCCTCATATGTCAATCCCCTCATTGCAGGAATTAATCTTGTAAACCTTCGCTGCACTGCCTCCAGGGCTAGTACATCCTTTCTTAAGTATGGACCCCAGAACTGTACACAGTATTCCAAATGTGGTCTCACTAATACCGTGTACAGCGCATTTAGATAAAGCACTTTCAGATGACTTTTACTACCCTTCCTTTCCGTTTTTGCCCCTTTTACATCTAGAGCTTTATCTTCACACATTCTGGATCCTCCTGTCACATTTTGATTTTCCGCTTCCCTAGCCTCCCTTAGCTCACTGTACCCTTACTAAATCACTGTTCCTTTAAACAAAAAGCAGAAATGCTAACCTGAGGTCGCACCCAATCAGCTGCTTCCTCTAGTCTGCTCCCACCAATCAGCGGCTTCCCCAGAAACCCTCCCTATGGAGTGTGGAACGTTACGGGATTTGGTAAGCTCCGACCCTCCACCGCTGTCTCCAACGGTCCTGGGTCTCCGCTAGAACAAGCCCCGTGCCCGACCCAAGCCCTCACCGCTCTGACCCTCCACCGCTGTCTCCAACGGTCCTGGGTCTCCGCTAGAACAAGCCCCGTGCCCGTATGCAAGTACATCTCATGCGGTGTCATTCAAAAGAACAATTATCATGCTTATTTTATTTCAACATAACACAGGGATTAATTAAAAGCTGCTTCAACATCTTAAGAAGCTAATTTTATTAAAATGATTGAATAAATCATTGTTTTATGAGTAGAAACTTGTTTTTGGATACCTGCCCTGAACATGCAGTACAGCGGAGTGCAAATTGGATAGATTACAACTCTCACCAGTTAACATTTTGGAGACACATATTCTGGATATTCAGACCTTTCCATGCACTTTATATCATTGTCACCAGCACCATCCTTGTGTTGTGGGTCACTGGGTAATGCTGTATGTGAAAGTAATACAAAGAAAGTCACAAATCCGAGTTCTGGGGTTTGCAAAGCAGCAATGCCAACTTTCTCTGTGTAATGCTGCACTAACATTGATATTATTGGTTTCAATGCAACACTCTTTTATGGTGTTGCAAGTACTTTCAGCTATCACTAATTAACACAGCAAGTGCAATCTTTGCATGTCACCCTGAAAGGGACACATCACTATGCCAAGACCGTGGAGCTACTAAATAAATGTGACTGTGCAGTGCTGGGTCAGATGTGGAAGAGTGGTGAAGAACTGTTTACGCGAAGCACATGTTTTGTGTGCTAATGCCATGTGAACCATCCCAGCTATACAATCAATTGGTTGCAGAGAGGACACTACAACGTCGTGGGTGCAGTAAGTGAATGCCTTCACTTGGGGTATTCTGACATAGCGAGAGCTGCACATGCCACCCCCGTGGACAAAAGGGCAAGTAGTTGAAGACTCTTCTCCCCAAACAAAGATCCTGATGGGGGGAAATAAATGAAATATTTCCTGACAGGTCTAAATTGGCCAGAAAGACGTGTGAAATCACTCTATTCCAGGTTACACAATTTCAACAATGTAGCACCATTCTTATTGGAGTTGCGTGAATGAATTTCAAGCCCTTCAGCTTGTCTTCAAATAAATGCTAAAGATTTGAGAGACAAATTGGATAGACACCAAAGTAAATCGCTACAGTTCTGCACCTGATTGATCATTTCTAATGCAATCTGGGAAATTAGATACATTTGATGAACTGTACACTGCAAGGGCCAGGAAGCGAGTGGGCAAGATCATCTCTGACCCCTCTCACCCTGGCCACAAACTCTTTGAATCACTTCCCTCTGGAAGGCGACTCTGGACTGTCAAAGCTGCCACAGCCAGACATAAAAACAGTTTTATCCACGAGTAGTTGCTCTACTCAACAGCCAAAAATCTGCAGCCTCCATTTGATATGGTATTTTGTTGGTTCACATGCTTGATCAATGGTGTTTTATCATTATTGTTTTATTATTATTAATGTTTAGTATTTTCTGAGTCATTCGTAACAGTCACTGTATGTCATGTTGTTACTTGTGGGCGGAGCACCAAGGCAAATTCCTTGTATGTGAATACTTGGCCAATAAACTTACTGACTTACATTTACTCAAAGAGTCATAGTGCGTGTAAATAGGCCCTTCAGCCCAACTTGCCCACACCAACCAACATGTTCCACCTACAGGAATCCCACCTGCCTGCATTTGGCCCATATCCCTTTAAGCTTGTCCTATCCATGTACTCTGGGCAAGAGACTGTGCAACTATCTGATCTATTGCTTTATGCCCTCACAATATCACAAGACCATCACAATAGAATGGATCTTAAAGCATCACACACACCACACCAAATAATATTTTATTACTTGGGAGGTTTGGAGATATGATAAACAGCAATCAAGAAAAGGTTAAGGAAGCTTAAATCACAACAATTCCTTGCTTCTTCTTCATCATTTGGGTATTTACATATCCACATTCTTTGTTTTTCATTGAAATCAATGCCCAGTATATTCTACTTCTTACATGATGGACTGGCAGGATTTTATGGAATACCTCAACATTTCCTTTACATTGCAAATATTTTTTGTTGGGGGATGCAAAGAAATCAAAAAAAAAATTTGATCCGTGGCCCACTGATTCCACGCAGCCTAATGTAGGACACTAGTACTACCCTACACACGAGGAACAATATTAAAATGTTATTGAAGCCAATTAACCTATAAACCTGTTCAAGAAGGAACTGCAGATGCTGGAAAATCGAAGGTACACAAAAATGCTGGAGAAACTCAGCGGGTGCAGCAGCATCTATGGAGCGAAGGAAATAGGTGACGTTTCGGGCCGAAACCCCTCTTCAAACCTATAAACCTGCATGTATTTGGAATGTAGGAGGAAACTGGAGCACCCAGAGAAAACCCATGTGATCACGAGGAAAGCGTACAAACTCTGTACGGATGGAACCTGGGTCCCTCCAACTCTACCGCTGTGCCACTGTACAAAGTAAGCAAGTTTTTTTGATGAAAGAAATTGCTCAGTTTACTGTCTAAACATTGCAAAAATATATGCCTTAAAATATTTCCTGTTCACAACAATTGCTGCATGCTTTTGCTGTGTGGGCTGCATGATATCCATTTAGTTTTATGGGATAGAAAGTGGCAATCGTTCAATGTTTACTGCAAACAGATATAGATCTAAAAGGCAGCTGTTGATGTCATACTCGTGTTGCTGGTATCATGTATAAGATGTTCTATTTATTGGGTTCAGAGAGTAGGCAATGCCTCAAACAGAAGCTTCTGTCGTAGGTGTGAGTTATGGAAGTCTCTCAGGAAATGAGCCTGAAAGAACTATGTCCGGAAACTAATTTGGATTAAACTGAGACTGAAGCACTATCGTTGCCTCTTAGATAATCTTCTGTGCAAAATTACACAGAGTTGAGCAAAATGATGGGAAAGAAATAGTTAGATATTCATTGATGAATTGTAATGTTGCACCATATTATTTAAAAATACTTGAAGTCACATTTTTAATGCATGTTTTGGTGCATTACAACGAAATATAATCATTGACATTGAATCTTGACACAACTCAGAAAAAGTACCCAAAAACCGATGACTTGTAGTTATCTCAAAGTTGCATAAAATTGCAAACAGTCCCATAATCTCAAACTTGTTAAAAGGGCACAAAAGAAAATCCCCTCAATTATAAATGGAACTGCTGAATATAATTTCCCCAAAGAACAGAAGTATAGAATCACGTTGAACAAAAATAAAGCCAGACTTATTTCAGTCACATTTAAACAGAGGCTGTAGTTATTTGTAAACTCTGGCCAGGCACCAACGCATACTTTCTCAATATCCCAATAGCAGGAATCTCCACTGACATACACAGAGTGGGAAAAGTAATCGTGAAAATAAATAGATGCTGAAAATTGCAAACATTTTCCAACAGTGGCCTCATGATCAGGCACACGAACCCTTAAAAATTCTGCTTGTAATTGCAGCATTTCTCAACCGTAAAGTTTAAATGTCTGGTCAATTGGGAATGAAAAATAATATTTTTGCAAAGATTTGGAGTTTGACCCATTTATTTAACAATTAAGTTCAGTTCTGGGACTGTGGGTGATGCTCAGTGTGCATAAGAAGACATGGTGTAGATTATTTGACCTTCTCAGCCACCACCACCATTAAATAAAGTCTGGTCCGCCATGTTAACTAGTTTCCCACATCAGGAGACAAGTGACACCTTCTACTAGTACAGGGGCTTTAACACAAATTCCACCTTCCATTAGCATCCGACCTTTAACACTGCTGAAAATCCCAAGACAGTTCACGGGGCCATTACCAGCCAAAATTAAACACCGAACTACATCAAAAGGTATTAAGACATATGGCAATTTTGGTGAAAGTGACGGCTTAAGTGAGCATTAACGGGAATAAGGAGAGGCTGAAAGGTACAGGAAAGGAATTCCAGAGCACAGAACCATGGCAGCTGAAATCACACCTGCCAATGGTAGAGCTATTTAAGTTGGGAATGATCCAATATTAGAGGAGACCTAGTATTTCCAAAGGTTAAATGACTGGATAATTTATCTGTGAACCCATAATTTCACCAATTCTCTCATTACCAAAAATCTATTAATCTTTGTTCTCAACACACATAATAACCGACCGTCCAAAACATAGTGTTAGGGTTTCACAATCCACAAGTCATAATCTAATGAAAATATTGGCAGTTCACACAATCCAACTTCTGCAAAACCAAACATCAACCCTAACTTTTATTTTGCTTCACTTTCTATGCAATTTCAAAGTGCAATACAAACACAATGGCGAATACCTGGGCTGGATATTCTTCTAAGTTGTGCAGTTTCTTGCATGCACAGAGCAACCATGCTTCAGATTAATCAGCGAGGGATTAGTCTTATCTCCATTTCACCGAGGCAAGTGCAATGCAACAATCGTATTTGAGGTGGGTCTGGCTTTAAGTATTTTCTTTGATGTTCACTCAAATCCCTCACCCTCTATCATACTCCCACTGTTGTTTTGGCACTTGATGATTGGCCAACTGACCACTTAAACCTGACCCAAATAGCCTCAATGTACGTTCATTCATTACCTGATTAATAATAATAATAATAATAATAATAATAATAATAATATATTTTATTGTCATTACACATCAGTGCAACGAGATTTAGTATGCAGCTTCCAACCGATGTAAAAGAAAAGTAAAATAAATAAATAAGCTGTGTGACGTGACCATCCGAGGGAGACAGTCCAGGGGGGATGGGGGGCACTCAGCAGGGCCGGTTCAGAGCCGCTATAGCTCTGGGAATAAAGCTGTTTCTGAGTCTGGAGGTTCGGGCGTAGAAGGCCTTGTAACGTCTGTCGGAGGGAAGTAGTTTGAACAGTCCGTTACAAGGGTGTGATGAGTCTTTATGGATGCTGACGGCCTTCCTGAGGCACCGTGTGTGGTAGATGCCCTCCAAGGCTGGTAGCTGTGTCCCAATAATCCTCTGCGCTCTGTGGACGACGCGCTGAAGAGCTCTCCTCTCCGCCTCCGTGCAGCTGAGATACCACACAGAGATGCCATACGTTAATATGCTCTCTGTGGTGCAGCGGTAGAACGTTGTCAGCAGCTGTTGGGGCAGACCAGTCTTTTTTAATGTCCTCAGGAAGAACAGTCGTTGCTGTGCCTTCTTGACCAGCGCAGCGGTGTTGGTGGACCATGTGAGGTCCTCTGAAATGTGAGTGCCCAGAAACTTAAGGCTGGACACTCTCTCCACACTTTCCCCGTAAATGGAGATTGGGGCGTATTCTCCATTATGGGACCTCCTGAAGTCAATAATCAGCTCCTTGGTCTTGGAGGTGTTTAGTGACAAGTTGTTACGTGCGCACCAGTCCGCCAGGTTCTGCACCTCCGCTCTGTATTTTGTTTCACACCGTTGGTGATCAGCCCAATCACTGTTGTGTCGTCTGCAAACTTCACGATGGTGTTGGTGTCGAATGCAGGAACACAGTCGTGAGTGAAGAGGGAGTAGAGCATGGGGCTTAGTACACAGCCCTGTGGTGTGCCGGTGCTCACGATTATGTACCCATCCAACATCAGTGCCCAGCCTGTTCCACCCACATTTATCAAATTGTGCACCCAAATGCCAGTCCCTTGCTTGATACCCCTCCATGCCCTTGCCCTAGTGCACTGGGTTCAGATCCACCCAGCCAGCCTCTGGTGACCATCTACGTACCATCACGAACCATGCTGACCTCCGTACTTTCACAGGTCTCCAACTCCTAACATAACTTGGTCGCTGAGGGTTGTGTAAAATTGTAGCAGGACATTGACTTAATGCCATATCGTCCCCCTTTTCAGGCATGGAATAATTTCCAGATCCCTATTTTTACATTCCAGGAAACATTTCCTCTTCCCTTTCTTTAAAAACAAAAACCCTCCCTGTTGGACAATTGATACCACAGTGTAGAAGTGCAAATAGATCAATCATTTATCACCCATTGAAGTCTGCATACTATGGAACTTGGTGCCAGAAATCCATCAAGGATTGGCGGCCATTTGGCACGATGTGGGAGAAAATTGGAACGGCTCAAAAGAGACCCATAGTATCACAAAAAGATTGTGACAATTTCCCGCAGACAGCATGGAAGTCAGGCTGAAACGTGGGTCACGAGAGCTGTGATGCAACGCTAAATGCAATGTTCTACCCTGAAACTGAATTCCAACAATTCGTTAAAGGTGTCAAAGCAACTCGAGGTCATATCTTGTTAACTCCACTTTGGAACATTTCCAAGGGTTAGGGCCAAAGAGTTCTGCAAGTAATCTGCATTGACATATTAGATGCTCAAATGAAGAACTGGCCGTACATTGTCAACCGTGCCTGTTGGTTGACAATTGTACATTTGAATTGTTCAAGGGCATCAGTATATTGGATACTTGGGAGTGCCCTCTGATAAACTTGTGTTATCCTCAGCGCAAGAACTTTAAATTATCGAGGTGAGATAGCAAATGCCAAGATTCTTTCTTCCTTTCCTTCTTGGAGCTGTCCAGTTTCTAAAGTCAACCAGAAGGGCAGCACAATGGTGAACCAGTAGAGTTGCTGCCTTACTTCGCCAGAGACCCGGGTTCGATCCTGACCATGGGTGCTGCCTGTATGGAGCTTGTATGCTCTCCCTGTGACCGCGTAGGTGCCATTTTCCTCCCACACTCCAAAGACGTACAGGTTTGCAGGTTACTTGGGTTCAGTAATTGTGAAATTGTCCCTATTGTGTCGGATAGTACTAGTGAATGGGGTGATGGATGGTCGTTGTGACACGGTGGGCCGAAGTGCCTGTTTCCATGCACTATCTCTAAAGTCTTAAGAATGGTGCACAGGTGTGGGAGGATTTTGCATTGATTTCAAGGCTTATGGGCAAATTTGGGAGGACATCGGGGCCTTCTGTTCAACTGAAAACCCTTTTGAGCATTGGTACTTCGAGCTACAATGCCAGAAATCTGAGCTTGGATGGCAGCATGCTTTACGGTGGCTTTACGGATCTGCTAAATAAGCCAAGCTATTGGTCAGCACAGTGTGTTTTGTTTAGATCCCATTTTTCCATCAATTATGCTTTGTGAAAAATTGTTACCAGACTTTATGATCTATGACACTATATATAAACTTTCTGGCCAATGCACCAAGCATCTCACTTGGCCGTCTTCCATTACCTGCCCTGTTTTAAGAGCCCAATAGCATTCTGTGCAACAGAATTCATTTGACCAAGAACTTGCGGAGAACTGGAATTCTTCAATTTCTTTAGAATTTTTAGGCTTTAGAGATACAGCACAGAAACAGGCCCTTCGGCCCACTGAGTCTACGTCAACCAACGTTTACCCTGTACACTAGCATTATCCTACACACTATGGACAATTTAACCAAAGCCAATGAACCTACAAACCTATTCATCTTTGGAGTGTGGGAGGAAACCAGAGCATCTGAAGAAAACCCATGCAGTCACAGGTAGAATGTATAAACTCCGTACAGGCAGCACCTGTCTCTGGCACTGTAGGGCAGCACCTCTACCACTGCTCCACTCATAACCCTACCCCACCCCTAACCACAACTATCAGAACTAGATGCCTGGACAAATAATCCAAAGAGATGAGATTCCATACGCACCATACTAAGTGAGAGGCATTAACTGCCCATCATCAACCCTGTGCTCTCTAAATTAGTCCCCATGTCTCCCATTAAAAAAATTGCAGTAACAGGTCAATTTCGAAAAGAACTGAGTTTGATCAAGACAAAAACATCTAAGCACTTAATATCAACGTCCATGAGTGAATTGCCATGACATAATAAGTATACAACATTCTTCCACTCAATATCCCAACAAATGTGGCTTTTATGGCAGTTATTGAAGATAGCATTTAGATAAACAATGGCTTAGGTTAAAGATGTCTTCCACATTGGAATTGTGTCAGTTCTTACTATAATTAGCCCTTCAAACAAATTCCTCCAAAAGTATTGGAAATTAAATAAAATCATATTTTTATCATATTTCACACTGCATTTCCACAACTGAACTATCTTTATTATACATAAAAGAAAGCTTTCAAAGTAAAATATATGCCCTTTAGTACTGACTCACAAACCAGTAGAAATATTTTTTCCCTGCTGGCTATCAATTTCCTTTGAAGTCCTGTTTTATATTTTTAATTAAAACACTTAAAAAGGATAAATATTTTCAATAGGGACTCCTTTTTTTTCTGTCTGAGATCCAGAGTTCTCCATAAATTGCTTTAGGCATAGTGCACATAAATTGGCATAGTGCAGATAATTACATAAATTGTGACCTTTGCAGAGCAAGTTCAGTATTAGTCCCAATGAAAACTATTTTGATACTGCTTGCAGTCACCCAAACCTAAGATGAATACTGACAGCTTCTGCTGTGAGTGTGAAGTTTACAAATAGTCATCAGGCTATTAAAACGCTACAACCTCCAAATAAACTCTGAACTACATAGACTTGGGGACATTGGTTTTGTCTAGCAGTATTATTGTGCGTGTGCGTATCTATCTATCTATCACTAAAACTCTCAGCGCACGCGCGTGTGTGTGTGTGTGTGTGTGTGTGTGTGTGTGTGTGTGTGTGTGATCCTGAAATTACACCAAAAGGGTACACGATAGTGCTATAATTTTTGCATCACCTTACTCACAATTGTCTTGTGGTTTGTTTTTTAATCAAGTTTCATTAAGATTGATGTTATATTTTACAAGTTATTCACATTTTTAACATTACAAAATCCTACTTTGAGATAAATTTCTTCCATCTGCACATTGGCAGTTAGAGCTATGATGTCACAATGGGATCAAAATCCTTGCTGGCCCTCCCCACAACAATATTGCAATCACAGAACAGAGTCCTGCAAGCAAATTTTCAACTGTGGAGGAGGGGGAGGGAGTGCTGGGGGAGGTAGGGAAAATGCAATTGGATTATTTTTTAAAGTGCTGGCAGCAAGTGCAATTGGGAGGCAGAAGAGGAGGGGGAGGGAGTGCTGGGGGATGAAGGGAATTTAGCCATCCTTGCACAGTTGGGGGCTACGGGCGAGTGGTGGAATATTGCGTTGAGGCAACGAGTTGCGTTGGGGGAACGAGTGGTGGAATATTGCCAATGGGGAACGGGTTGCGTTGGAGGACCAGGCCTCCCATGTGACAGGAACTCAATGGGTCCCACTTGGTGCAGTATGTATATTACTAAAATTCCCTTCTTGTTTGTTTCTATGTCTGTGTTTGTGTTTATGTGCCTGTGTGTCTGTGATGTCCTGAATTATGCCAAAACGGTACACGATAGTGCTTCAGTTTTTGGACGACCTTACTCACCATTATCCTGTGGTATGTTTTATCAAAGTTTTGTTCAGATTGATGTTATATTTTACAAGTTATTCACATTTTTAACGTTTCAAAATCCAGTTTTAGAAAGAATCACTTGAACTTGCAGTGGCAGTTAGCAGCTATAACGTCACAATGGGATCTCATTTACATAAACTGCACGTGAGCAGTGCTCAATCCGACAATAAAATCACAATGGGATCTCATTTACATAAAGTGCCCATCAACAGTGTTCAACCCAGTGCAATGAGAGATTTGTTATATTGTTGTAAGGAGAGGGAGGGAGTGGGGGAGGGGAGGAGGAGAAATGTTATTTAAACATCGTGTTTAGTGGAGGATTGTGATAGGGGAGAGGTGAGGAGTGGGGGAGCAGGGAGATAGAGGGAGAGGAGGGCGTAGGGAGATTAGAGGGGTTATTGAGGGAGGGCAGGAGTGACTGAGTGTAGGGGAAAGGAGAAGGAAGGAGAGGTGAGGGAGGGAGTGGAGGAGGGGAGGAGGAGAGGGGAGAGACCAGGGAGGGTGAGGAGGAGGGGAGGGAGTGTATGAGCCGTGCCTGTGCAGTTGGGGGCTATGGGGGAGCAGTGGAATATTGCGTTGGGTGAATGGGTTGGATTGGGGGAACGAGTGTGTGTGGTGGAAACAGGTTGTGTTGGGGGAACGGGTGTGTGGTGCAACATTAGGCCCACTTGGTCGTGTGTGTGTGTGTGTGTGTGTATGTGTGCGTGTGTGCATATTCTGTTGTGCTACAGGAAGTAAGAATTTCTTTGTTTTGTTTGGGACACATAAAATATTCTTGACTTCTCACTTGACTTATGCCTGTCACCATTTGGGTTTGGCCAGGGTGCTCCATTTCCGTTCAAAAAGCCACATATGTACAGGATGAAAGGCTAATTGGTTAATGTAAATTGTCCCTCGTGTGCAGTGAGTGGAAGAATCAAGGTGGGGTGGTGGGAGATCGGAAGAATAAAATGGGAGGAGTGTAAATGGATGTTTGATGGTGTAGGCTGAATGGGCCATACTATAATTCCATATTTCAGGCACATAAATATCTTATCAGATTAATAGATTATCTCAGTAAAAAGCTTTTTGGGACCTGTGTGATGACAGTTGGTGAAAGAAATGGTAAGAATCCATGGCGGCGCTGTAATGGCGTGGCCCCTCGTCTGTCTTTATTCTTTTAATTTTAATTTTTGTCCTGTTTGCTGTGGTTTTTATATTGTTTTTAACTGTGTATATGTTGGAGGGCGGGGTGGGGGAAACTTAAATCTCTTCCCTGTACGGGGACCCGACCTTTTCCCCGTCGTGTTTCCGTTGTCGTTGGGGCCTAGCACCGTGGAGCGGCCTCCAGCCGGAACGACCTGGGGGCTCCAGTCGCGGAGCCTGCAGACTTACCATCGTGGGGCTGGCCGGCCTCGGAGCGTGGAGAGCTGTGGTGGCGCGCGGCTCCAACCAGACTTCGGGGCTTCGGAGGCTCCAGCTGCAGGCCTGTGGACGGTAACATCGGGAGCTCGCAAGTCCCTGGTGGGAGACCGCTTTTCAGAGCTCCTGCGGCGGCAGCTTCTCCCGCCTGAGTTGCGGGGTTGAAAACGACCCGGAGCGGGGCCTGACATCGACCGGCGCGGCTTTAAAGGCCGCGGGACTTGCCATCGCCCGCCGGGAGATCCAACATCAAGACCCGGAGCGGGGCCTGACATCGCCCGGCGTGGCTTTAATGGCCACGGGACTTGCCTTCGCCCGCCGGGAGCTCCAAAATTAAGACCCGGATCAGGGCCTTTCACCGCCGGTGCGGCCTTAGCAGCCGCAGGACTTACCATCGCCCACCAGGGGCTTTAACATTGGGAGAGGATGGAGAGCAGGGGAGAGACAAGACTTTGCCTTCCATCACAGTGAGGAGGAGACTTACTATGATGGATGTCTGTGTGAATTGAGTTAGTTGTGTGTCTTGTATAATTGTTTCTTTTTACTGCCAAAGGGACTAAAGATGGAAATTAGCTATTGGCTATAATCTTGCATATTTACATGTAAATGTTCATCAATATGCACTGTCCCTGTTTAAAAAAAAAACACAAAACATGGAGATGATGTAATTTTGATGACTTTTCCTGGTGTACGAGCAGAATCTGGCTTGATTTTAAATGTATTTAAATTTATCCAATTTACTACATTTTACTTTAAGTGTGCTTGATAATGAAATCAGAAAACTAAAAAGTATAACAAAATATAACGAAAAATGTGCTTACAAGTGGATAGTAATGAAAAACAACAGATATGTCTGTGCAGATTCTAATTAAATGAACATTTTAGTATTGGCCAGATGACATTGTTTTTTTTAAAAACTATAACATTGAAATACACTGAATGACAAATTATGCCAATCTATTTAATCCCATTGGTTCACTTGACATTCCTCCATGGCATCTTAATTCAAGGAACCAAAAAGCTGTATATTTCATAAACCAACTGACATGTTCTTAAAATAACAAAGTACAGTTAAATTGTTCTTCTAAATCTTACTGAAAATAGAACTTCTTCACTCAAGTAAATCATAAGTCCATTAAACGCCACGCTAAGTGACAGCCACCCTGTAAATTATTTTTAAAGATACAGAACTAATCCTATTTGAAGCCGTGAGAACTGCAGGAGGATCACACAGAGACTTTGCTTACACTCTATTCCAGGTTTCTGATTTTACCATGAACGTGGTATGAAGTAGATCTGGGCTTTGTGGGAGCAAATATTAGTACTGGGCAGAAGCCAGTATTATTCCTGTTGGGTTTTTTTTTAAATCAAAATCCAGCACCGAGATAGGTCTTAATTCATTTATAGCACTTAAATGATTTTGATATGACAAGTATTAATATTTCTGAAAGAGATTGTGGATTAGAAATTTGGATGATGTTGGATTGCACAATACACTTTCCTTTAATAAAGTCACCTTTTTAAGGATAGTTACACGTGATGCTGCTGGTAAATGTTACAAGATTGTTTGGTGAAGAAAGTTTCAGAAGAAAGCACAAGTCTAAGAATGCTGGTTCTGTGAACAGTTTTTTCATGAAATATGCTTGTTGATCTCTGTAATTAGATTATTTCCTAAATCATAGCGAGTAAATGAGGAAAATACTGCGACAGGGTGTCAGAAGTGTTGATGAATCAAAGACATTTGGATGTCACAGTTAAATAGGTAATTTTCTCACCAACCCCCAGCTGAGATAATAAGTGAAAGTGAATAGAGAGATAAAAGGTGCCTTGTTCAATGGACTGAGCACATGATTGAGCAAACAAATTATAAATTCTGAATGAATAACATAACTGAAGAATGGAGAAATTAAAAGAAAGGTGTTTACACTGTTTACTGAGCTGGCTATGGCAGAAAAACCACATCAGACATAATTTAAAGTGTGCAGGATGGAACTGCAGATGCTGGTTTAAACCGAACATAGACACAAAGTGCTGGAGCAACTCAGTGGGACAGGCAGCATCTCTGGAGAGAAGGAATGTCTGAGGAAGGGTCTCGACCAGAAACGTCACCCATTCCTTCTCTTCAAAGATGCTGCCTGTCCCACTGAGTTACTCCAGCTTTGAGTCTATCTTAGACATTATTTAAAGATGTTGCATAATACTGGTCACAAGAGAAGGGAATTGTACCAGACTGTATACCCTTCAAATGAGGCTCCAAGGTATTATGTGCATTCAAAGCACATTGCAACAAGGCTAAACATGAAATGGTTGATTGTTAACTATAAATTGCACACAACCAGAAATATGAAACTCTCTGCTCCTTTCTTAATTCACTTCTTTCAAAGCAGACCTAAATTGTTTGCAGATAATTGTAATTTCAAAGATTTGAAGGACTCGTTCATCAGATTGGATTATTTGTGGAATCTGGAAGTGCAGCCCGAGGGAACTGTAACTACGTGACTCAGAATTAATCCTAGAAAAGTGTAAACAGAGATGCAGAGCAATTCAAAGTCGGATGAAAAATGTTGGATGTCCAATAGCAGGAAGTACATAAGGTGAAGTGTGAGGCAAAACAGGGAAAATACAGCAATGTCTGCATGTATTTGGCAAGGATTATGAAGAGCAACAGGAGCAGCTAAAAAAGAAATGCCCTACACATAGGAGAAAAATGTACATGAATTGTAAAATCATTTGTACAAATCTTCAATGATGAAGAGGACATTGGAGATCCACAGAGAGTGGATTGGACAAAGTTCGGGTTGAACACCATTTAATTTGGTGTTTTAAACAAGCTGAATCTGTGACAGAATGGACTCTGGTATATAGAAATTGACGAGGAGAATTCATATTTAAACTGTTTCAGCACACGGTCCAATTGAAACTATTCAAGAAGAGTAGCAGTTTGAAACATACATCAGAAGAATTTCAGTGTGGAACCGATGTTGCATTCAAAGTCTTCAATAGAATAAGATTACAGCATGTAACCTGATATGTTGAGCTGGATAAGGAGAAACAGAAAATTAAGCAGTGTTATTAGACCTTGACTGATAGCAAATAGCCCTGATGAGTGGTCACTTTATTATTAAAAATTCTGTGGTCAGTATGAACAAACGTCAAGAGTGAAAGAGATGCCACACCTATTGGAGGAGGTACATCTATTGTGTGTGACCAAAGAGAGTTATTCAGTCAGCCAATCAAATGTTTGAAAGTGACAGTCACAGCTGAGTCTAGTTGTGATACTGATAAGGAACTGATAGACACCTGAAAATGGATCAGGGAGCAGAAAACATGTAAGGGGGCAGCCAATATCTTATACAAGCAGAATGCTGACTCTGCATCACAAGCCTTTACTTTTCTGTGAAATATGTTACATACAGATTGAGGTGGAGTTACTTGCAGTAATCTTTGGATTGGAGAAGTATCACCAATACACTTTAAATGTGCTGTGTTCACATCTGATCAATACCATGAAAGCCTTTCCACTGAACACTCATGAAGTGACATAGCATGTGAATGTATAATTTTAATACTCTACGCAAAGCCATGCGTATTGGTTGACATGTTCAGCCATGCCCATCCCAAGAAGGCAACTAGGCTAAACTTGAAGCAATTGGCATGGGAAAATGTTGTCCATAGTCCCTTAGCCACCAGTGAAAGAGACTACTGAGACAAGAAGGAAAGGGAAAGGAAATAACTTCAGCCATTAAACTTCTGAAGTCAAGTCAGAGTCAGATTATATTTGTGGGTCTAAGTCCTCACAATCCCCTGCCCAAAGAATAATAGGCAATCACATGCAAGGGCCAATGAATAGATGAACCAGACTCTACTATGAACAACTGAGACAATAGGTGCAGGAGTAGGCCATTTCGCCCTTCAAGCCAGCACCGCCATTCAATGTGATCATGGCTGATCATCCTCAATCAGTACCCCGTTCCTGCCTTCTCCCCATATCCCCTGACTCCACTATCTACAAGAGCCCTATCTCGCTCTCTCTTGAAAGTATTCAGAGAACCGACTTCCACCGCCCTCTGAGGCAGAGAATTCCACAAACTCACAACTGTGTGAAAAAGTGTTTCTTCATCTCCGTTCTAAATGGTTACCCCTTATTCTTAAACTGTGGCCCCTGGTTCAAATGTATGTTCAATGTTTTGGAAAGATTAACATGCAGTACAATTCTATGGGAAGAAACTCCAAGACATGAAATCCATTTAACTTAGATTCAAGAGGAATTTACAAGCTGTTCATTTATCTGTCTTTTAGAAATGTTCTTGTGTATTAAGCAGAACAATGTTTGTGCATCACTTCAAGAATTTGGCCTTTCACAAATCACAGTACTTCTGCAATTAACTGGCAGTTGTTTTAACACGGTCAACATTAATTTTGTGCTACTTAAGCAGGGCATTGAAAATTCTTGATAAAGAACCCAAGATAACTAGAAAATGATTGTTTTTCTTTGTTTAACTAATGTACAAACAAGAGTGATTTTTGGACATAGTGACAGAATAGGTCCATCATTTAGAACCACCTGCTCAGGAATTATAGGTTCAGCCCATTATCCACTAATGAAAATGGAAGCTAGTAAAAAAAACTTCAACTTTCTGAATCCAGGCTCTCAAAGACCTTTCAAATGACAACAGATCACAGTTGTTGCTTGCAGAAAAACTCACCGCTTTCTGACAATCCCTTAATGACAAGTTTATTATTTAGCCCCTTTTAGTGGATGCAATTTGCTTCTTAGCCCTCTAACCTTGTTACATAGAAAATAGGTGTAGGAGTAGGCCATTTGGCCCTTTGAGCCAGCACTGCCATTCAATATGATCATGGCTGATCATCCACAATCAGTACCCCGTTCCTGCCTTCTCCCCATATCCCTTGATTCCGCTAGCCCTAAGAGGTCTATCTAACTATCTTTTGAATGCATCCAGTGTATCAGCCTCCACTGTTTTCTGAGGCAGAGAATTCCACAAACTCACAACTCTCTGGGTGAAAACGTTTTTCCTCATCTGATTGTTGATATTGAGCAGCAAAGATTGGACTAAAGAGCATCTGCCTTGTGCAAGCACAAGACCTGCATGTTCTCCACCTTGGAACACAATCAGGACAGTTTCAAGAAAATATGCAACCAGTTTCATTGGCCACATTGTTCAATCTTTACCCATTTAGGACTGACATCTGTCTTTGTTATTTAGTTAAGTTGCATTTTCTTAACTTTTCACTAAGTTATTTGTGATCATGAATTTTACTTCTCACACATCAAAAGACAAAGCTTCAGGCAAATAATATGTTACAGTTTTTATGCTCATCTCCAGGTCAGTGGGTTGCGAGGATCTGGAGCACACAATTTGACACTCCAATATAGTGCTGAAGTACTGTAGCGGTTGCTGGAGAGGGCATCTTAGGGTTAAGGCATTGAACTCTTTGAGGGACATAAAAAGATTTCCTGCTGCTCTTAACTCCAGTTCTGGTCAATATTTACTACCCAAGTACTCAATCGGGGGGGGGGGGGGGGGGGGGGGGGCACAATAGCGCAACAGTAGAGTTGCTGCCTTACAACACCAGAGACCTGGCTTTGATCCTGGCTATGGGTGCTATCTGTACAGAGTTCTCAGTCACCACTTGGATTTTCTCTCGTATCCTCCCACATTCCAAAGGTGTAGGTCTGTAGGTTAATTGGTTTCTGTAAATTGTCCTTAGTGTGTAGGATGGAACTGGTGCATGATGGGTGAATCATTTAGTTCCTCATAACCTAGAACAGACCCGCTATTTTCCATCCAGGAAAAAAAAAGAAGCTAATCTGGAATAGAAATAAAGGTGACATTCAATTGTGGCTTCCTTGGCAAAATACAACTAATTCTGAACCAAACGGAAATATGATTTGGCAACAGTCTTTTCCTTCAATAAAACAAATCTCTTGTGCATAACAGTACTGAACCTGGAATCATTCAATCATGAACATGCTTGTGTATTATCTTTCAGGCTGCTGGCTTTAAGCCTCTTTTGCTGGAATTCAATTGATTGTGAAGATGATGAACTCATTTCTCTTTCACCAGCAACAAAAAGCATTGATCAAAATACACTATTAAGAGAAGTTTTTTACTGGGGAAAAATAGTACCAACATCTTTGGTTCACTTATCTCTTTGCGATGTGATATTTTAAAATGTCTTGTCATTGAAATGATCCTAATCTTTTTCCTTCATGTTTACATCTCCTAGTGGCGGCGCGGCTCTGGCTGCAGCGGCTCTCCGGCAGTCCTGTTTGTTTTGTGTTTTTTGGGTTGTTTATTTTCGTTTTGGTTAGTCTAGTTTTGGTTTTTAGTTTGTGTTTTTTGGGGGGGGGGGGTTGAAACGGGGCTTGCTGTCTCTCCCTGCGGGGGAATGCGACTTTTTTGTCGTATTCCCCTTCTCTGCCTCCGTCTGCGCTGAGGCCTAATGGCGGAGCTGGCGACCTCGAGGCTCAGGAGGCAGAGCCCGCCGGGACTCGCACTGAGCTCGCTCCCGTGAGGACGGCCCGGCTCGGGGCTGGAACAGGGCTTTCGTGAGGGGCTGTGACGGCCGGCCCGAGGAAGGAACGGTGCTCCCGTCGGAGTAGCCGAGCTCGGGGAGGTACGGCGTTCCCGGCCCGAGGGAGGAGCGGCGCCCGGTCGGGGCGGCCCAGCCCGAGGGAGGAGCGGCGCCCGGTCGGGGCGGCCCAGCCCGAGGGAGGAGCGGCGCCCAGTCGGGGCGGCCCAGCCCGAGGGAGGAGCGGTGCCCGGTCGGGGCGGCCCGGCCCGAGGGAGGAGCGGCGCCCAGTCGGGGCGGCCTGGCGCGAGGGAGGAGCGGCGGCCTGGCGCGAGGCTGAGACGGTGGCAGTACTCACGTGAGGGCGATCCGGCTCGGGGCTGGAACGATGCTCCGGGGGCTGGGACGGCAGTTCTGGCGGCGGTGGCCTGAGACCGGGGGTTCGGCCGCGGGCCAGCGGCTGCGTCAGCAGGTCTGGTGAGCGGCAGCTTCGACTACCCCGGGCCGCGGTGTTTGAGCCGCAGGACAGGTTTTAACATCGCCCGGGGGGTATCGCCTCAGCGCAGAAGGAGAAGAGGAGGGAAGAGACTGCAGCCCTAAGACTTTTGCCTCCATCACAGTGAGGAGATGTTGGGTGGACTCACTGTGGTGGATGTTAATATGTGTTTATTGTTGTTTTTTATTGTATTGTATTGTATGTATGACTGCTTAAATTTCGTTCAGACTTCGGTCTGGATGACAATAAAAGGCTATTCTATTCTCTATTTCTTTAACCTTTCCAGATCCATTTTATTCCTGGGATATGTGGGTTATTTGTCACCAGAAAGGATATATTTATTCGTTCTCTCAGGCTCTTCGGTATGTTTGTTCACAAAGACAGGATAGAAAACAGACGCATAATTGATGCAATTTTTAATACATCTTCAAAAGTTAATTTCATGTGGATCTCTATAATTCAGAATTACTTGGTATAGCATGAACATTTTGCCAACCAAACCTGTTCTGAACAGAATTCTTCATGCAGAGAATTCCAATCACCAAACCACATCCCATTCAACATCCATTGTAAGGTATGCAGCATCCAAGCAAAACATTTCAATGTAACATTTTGCCTTCTTTTTGTGGTTTTACTTTCAGTGAATGTAAGCCAAGCATGCCAGCTGTTGTCTAGAGGAAACAATTTAATAAATCCATTGAGCTTTGGAAATTGAGTTTTCTTAGGAAATTTACTGTATTTCCTCTGAATAATTGAGCTGCCTTATGAAAACATATGCATTTATCAATTCATTAACTAACTATGGGTGACTTGATTCTTACTTAAAAACCACAAACTATTAAAAAAAAAACAATTATTCTACAAAGAATATTTAATTGAATCATGTTATTACAAGATTTAAACTGGAGTACATTGCTATTTCACAGCCCTGATATACATTCAGAATTGGTATTTTTGGGAATCAACTGTTCTGAAGATGACACTTAATACACATTTATTTTCTTCACACAAACAGGCAAACATGGGAGTGTACCCAAATCATTGATCCCGACTCTTCTAAATATTAAATATTAGAAGCAACAATTAAAATTAACCAATTTACCTGCAGTAGTCACATCATAGCAAGTAATTATTTTCAATGAGAGTACCGTGAATCAAGAAAGGGATTCAAATATCTGTGAAAAAATGCCATACAGAATTTGCACAAGCTCTGGATCATTGCATTGGACATGGAGCTAAATCTGTACAGTTCAACTGGCAGGTAGGTTACACATAAGATGTTCAAGTCCTAGCCACCAGGCGACATGCTGTAGCTGGTCAATTCCCAGCAAGCCTGCAGCACAATAGGAAAGTTATGGTTTTCTCAGAGAGAAAAAATTGTTTAATTTTAGTGATACAGCATTCAAACAGGCTATTCGGCCCATCGTGTCTGTGCTGACCAGTGATCATCCATACACTTGCTCTATCCTTCGATCCTACACACTAAGGACAATTTACAGCATTCATTTAACCTACAAACCTGTACCTCTTTGGAATGTTTGGAAACCGGGGAAAACCTACGTATCACAGGGAGAATGTACAAACACTGTACAGACAGCATCCGTAGTCAGGATTGAACCCGGGTCTCTTGCTCTGTAAAGCAGGAACTCTACTACTGCGCCACGATACTGCCTTAGTTTATTGGTTGCCTGACCTGCTGAGTTACTCCAGCTTTGTGTCTATCCTAATTATCATTAGTTTACTACAAATTCACCAAAGGTTGTATGAATCTATATTGCCCTTTTGGTGTGCTGGGCAGTCAGTACATTGAAATTATTTATGAATTGTGTCTGGTCAACAGATGCTTACCATAATCCTATGAGATTTCCTCTGCTACATTAGGTGCTTTATCTCGCAGTTCAAAAAACATTTCACGATCAAGAATACCAAAGGAATATGATAGAAAATGTAAATTTGTCAAGTTGTTTACTGCTAAATATTAATGAACAGACTGTTTAAAGCAACTATAATACTGTATCCAACAATTTTATCTCTCACCCTCTCCCTTATTAAATATTAAAAATGGATGATTTAGACTTCCTAAGGGTCAGATTCAATGCATCAAATTTCACTCGGAACATACCCATTTTGAAGAATATAATGATAAATACGATCAATGTACATTAGTTTTGTTATTCTTCATGATGCACAAATTATTCTGGTGTTGTGTGTAGCACTGGTCAGTTCCCTTTTGCAGTCAATTACATAATTAATTATTGGTATTAAATCTTTCTGGCTTGTTTGATTGCCAACATACTGATGTTCAAGTTGAATTCCATACTTAAGATTAAATGCACAACACTAACTTCTCCTGTTAATTCTTTGAAGTTGTTGCTTACACCTCTAGCAACTGAATGAACCATTGACCAATAATCCATTCTTTATTTAGTTTTAGGCTTACCTCAAGTCCTATTTGGAAAATTGAGGAAATTTATTTTTACTGCTTAATCCACATAGTATGGCAGAAGAATAGCAGATGACATCAAACTTTAAAAAGATTCATTTTCATAATCTAACACAATAATCCTTCCAATTCCATACTTTATAGTTAGCAATGGGAACACAAGTAGGAACTTCTCAGGATTATACTTAAATACTTGATTTTTATAACAAAGTAATAATAATAATAATATCTTTTATTGTCATTGCACATCAGTGCAACGAGATTTAGTATACAGCTTCCAACCGATGTAAAAGAAAAGTAAAATAAAGTACCATTAAATGTGGGCTGTCATCTGACAAAAAGATCCATCATAATGTCATGCATATTTTCTTTGGCTTTCACTGCCATATGTCACTCCCAAAACCTGCCCAAATGTTCTGAGTTGGTGTCATTGCTCCATAAACCATGTGAACCTGACTACTCTGGAGGAAATACTGCAAAACTAACCAGACAATAGTTCACTCAAATCTGATATCTGGCACATGGGTAAATCCATGAAATAAGAACTGGTCATTCGATGTGCTCCCAAGAGAGGCAGTCACCAATGGATCGCCGAATTCGACGCTCCAAACCCGGAAAGTTTTGTATCTAAATCACCCATTAGCATTGATGGAAGGCAGTCAAAATAAGATATGGGCATAGTTACTTCACCTAGCAAATGGAAATTAGATGACTTTGGATACTAGCAGAATCATAATTTAACTTGCTAATGCTACCTAAAATCCAATTAAAAAAAATGTACTCTGACTGTCCATGTTATCTCGCAGACTTATTTTTGTAAAAGTAGAGACAGACAACCTGCCTTTTATTTCTTGTGGTATCTTCCAGAAAAAGTACTTTTAGTAATCCAAATTGCAAAGTCCATTGCTGCTACTAACTGGTTTGAGAGAAGGCCAACTGACCATATTTTTACCAAAATAACTTGAAATCTGTGAAGATCAGCTGGAAGTTGCTTTCTAAGCCACACCTCATCCTGTCTTGGAAACATATCATTGTTTCTTCACTGTCACTGGGTCAAATTCCTGGAACCCTATCCCTGACTGTATGGTGGGTATAACCACATCGCAAGGATTACAATTGCTCTATACAACAGTTCACTGTCACCTTATCAACAGCAGATAGGGATGGGAAATTAAATGCTGGTTCAGCCTGTAAAACCCAAATCCCCCAAATGAATCAATTTTTTAAAATGGTTCTTCTGACCAGATACGTGAAAGGACACATCTTCCACTTCAGTAACTCCGAACCAATGTCAGTGAATGACTGAGTATGTATTTCCTGATGTTATAAAAAGCATATTTCCGATGCTAGTATTATGCCTGCTAAAAAGGATTCTTAATATAGTATAATTCTTTTTTATACTTGTAAAGTCTAGTTGTTAACATGAACCAAGGTGTCACTACTTCAAGGAGAATACCATACTGAACACGCAAATAGACAACAGTAGTCATTGACTTTTTATTTCTCTCTGTTTCAGCAAGTGGCTGCCTACCAGAATAAATTACATCATTAATTATTGATTAGCTGGTGGCTCTGCTGGTTCCATTGTTATCTCCAAACCAATGGAGCATAGACACAATGCCAACTGGAAGCATTTCTTGGTCAGTCAATATAAAGCAGAGGTTACTGCAGAGAAACCGGTCATTTATTCAATTAGGTCAAAGCCTGTTGAGTTCCCTTTACGTCTCATAAAATGACCCCAATCACTCTTAAACACAGTCCTGGAAATAGATCACTTTAACATATTTGGTTGGGAGAACCAATATCTTCATACATTTAGGGGATTTTGGCTTTGCAGGCTGAGCCAGTGTTTAATTAGAGGGCATCTTCCCTAGTTTCCCTTGAAAAGATATCTACAATGCCGTTTGGGCGTGTGTTCCAGGATTTTGAACCAGTGATGGAACTCAACCACTCCGTGTTGCAAGTTCAATATTCTCAGTTTTCCTGTTCTGTCAGTTACTGTCACTTCTGCCTCCATCAGAAAGTAATCAGTTCAAACGCCATTCAAGAGGTTTTAAAAATACTAGACTGACCATCAGCAGTTTAGTTTAGTTTTGAGACAGGCCCTTCAGCTCACCGAGTCTGCACTGATCAGCGATCCCCGCACATTAACACTATCCAACACACACTCAGGACAATTTACACTTGTACCAAGCTAATTAACCAACAAACCTGTATGTCTTTGTAGTGTGGGAGGAAACCAAAGATCTCGGAGAAAACCCACGCGGTCACGGGAAGAACGTACAAACTCCGTACAGACAGCACCCGCAGTCGGGGTCAAACCCGTGTCACTGGCGCTGCAAACGCTGTAAGACAGCAACTCTACTGCTGCACCACCGTGCTGCCCATGTTACAGGTCCCATTATTCAGATGAATTGAACTAAAAAATGCAAAACTTCCACAGAGCTTTTTTTGAAAAGTGAGAAGATTATCTCTGGTATCCTGACCAATATTTATTCTGCAGTTGGCACATCAAATAAAAATGGTTCATCTGGTCATTAGAGCACTACAGCTTCTGTTGCCCATATTTTGGTTATTTTGTAACCAACATAATGACGAGTGTACGTACATCAAAATTACTTCTCTGGCTGGGAAACACTTTGGGACAGGTTGAGGTCATGAAACAAACTAAACATGCAACCATTCACATTAATCTGTGAAATGGGAGATGTACACACACACACAGCTTGCACTAGTATGACAGTAAAACTTCAAGGTACTCATCTCGTGTGCAACAACATTCAACTGAACTAAAGAAGATGACCGACACAAAAAGCTGGAGTAACTCAGCGGGTCAGGCAGCATCTCTGGAGAAAAGGAGTAGGTGATGTTTTGGGTCGCAACTGTTCTTCATACTGTGAGCCAGGGGGAAGGGGAATGCAAAATATAGATGGTACATCGAAGATGACATTCTGACAGCTTGATCGCAGGTAGGGTTAATGGAACACAGTGTGATAGACAGAGCCAAGGCCTGTATACATCAACAACACTAACTTACAGCTAATTCCACATTGACCTTGTTCCTACTTTACATCAACTTAATACATTCAAATGATGTGAAAGGAATCTTCTATGGAAATTTTACTACAAACAGAAATTTCGGGAACACATTTAAAAACTAAGATAGAATGGAATGTCCCACTTCGGTTTTCATAAACTTTAAAACTAAATTGGTGTGCGTTTTTGGCAGGTGTTTGCTTGTTTTGTTAAAAGGACTGTTGCACCTGGACAGTTTCCAAAGGGGAAGCAAGGTTTTATTTGGGAACACTGTTTCTTTTTAAAATTTCTTATGCGGTGGTCAAATTCTCGGAATTAACCATAATCCAAGAGATTGGGAAAAATCCCAACTATTCTGAGAACTCTACCCTCACAGATAAGATGTAGTTCGTGCACATATCACTCACCATCCACAGCATCTTCCCGTCCTTCATCCTCTCCCATTATGTCATAATTGAGGGAAATAATCGAAAGATTATTCAGAATTCAGAAGATTGCAATCACATAGCTAAGGGGCGGTATAATAGATTTGTTGCCTTACTGCGCCAAAGACCCAGGTTTGATCCTGGGTTCTGTCTCCGCAGTGCTTGTACATTCTCCCTGTGACCACGTGGGTTTCCTCCGGGTGCTCCGGTTTCCACACACATCTTGGGTGTAAATTGCCCCGAGTACGTAGGATGCAAAAATGGGATAACATAGACCTAGTGTTTGGGTGATTGATGGCTGGAGTGGACCTGCTGGGCCGATGGGCCCGTTTCCACGCTGTATCTCTGAAACTCAAACAACTCGAGTCACCTTCAACTCCGAGGAACCTGTTAAACTCAGTTTACACAAATATCCACCATGTATTTTGGAATGCTTGTGGTAGGATCAACGATATTCTGCGAAAAAAAGCATACAGAGTATTTCCTGGGATCCAGTCTAAATTATTTTTAGTTGTGTACCCCAACTCATCTGCATGTCAAAGAGAACTACGTTGCAACTATGTAATTTCAACCTAATCTGCATGTAAATAAATGGACTCCTAGGTAATATAAAGTCTCGTTCATTTCCAACCAGGCTGGTTTTGTTAACATAGCACCAAGGCACAGCAGTCTGATCAATGAGAAAAAAAAAATTGCTGGTGAGCTAGGCTAACCAACCTGCATCTGGGGAGCAAAAAGGATAGATGATTCAGAACCTGCATAAAGACTAATGGAGCTGTCCCACTTAGGCGATTTTTTAGGCAACTACAGGCGATTAGTTTGTCGCCAAATGTTCGCCGGTGGTCGTCGGGAGTAGTCTCCTCAGTCGCGCAAAAAGTCGTACCGTCTTGCTGGTCAATGCTAAATTTTCGACATTGAAAATATTTCAACGACAGTGGGTTTGACGCCAATGAGCGTAGCTTGACATCTCCCGACGTTGGTGCAATCGTAGGTTGTCTCCAGGATGACGCAAGTTTCTGCCAGTTTTCCGGTGACCTGCTACGACTATGACAGTCACCGGCAGTTGCCTAAAAAAATTGCCAAGTGGGACAGGCCCTTAAGAGTGTACAGAGCAGATAGCTCGTGTAATAAAGTTGAGGCAGCGGTAGTCGGTGATTGGCGGAACCCTGTGTTTGGGGAGGAAGATTTAGGCAGATTTACCCAGTTGGATACACAAGTCTTTTGGCATAAATTAAGACCAGAAGAATTATGTATTTCATTTCAAGACAGTTTCAACACTTCAGCTTGTGACTTTTGAATTGTGACCTTGCAATTGATAATTTCCACAAAAGGGTTAACAAAAAGCAAGAGGAGGGAAAGATAAAGTTAATCCTTTTTGTGGTACAGGGATTAATATAAATCAGATTAGTGGAGAACTCATTTCTTCTTCAGTTAGTATCATACACTCACTTGAACCGGTCAAGGGTATTTTACTTTAAAGTATTGTCCAAATATGGGCACTTCCAAAATGCACACTTAAGTGATATTTGAAGTGTCAGGCTAGAATGATACAGAGACAAGAATTCTAACACAGAGCCAAGGTCGTGACTACAACTAATAATGCTGTATCCTGCACACATGCCTGTAATTACCCAGTCCCAAATGCATCACACTGCATTTATACATATTAATAGTTAATTCGACCAGAAGTCTGCAACTTAATTATTTATCTTCCCAATCACTTACATGCACCTTCGGGTCTTGAAACTTGAACATTTCTTCATTTAAAATCATAGGTAAGCAATAATAAACTTCTGTTTCTAATGCACAGCCACAGTTCTAACACAGATTGCTGCTGGACTTGTGTGTGGAGTTCCCACATGCATAACGGCTCCTATGTATTATGGTCCTATGCTTCAGTGAATTCACTAATTACTATCCATCATTGAGTCTGCCCCCCCCCCACACTTTATTTAACAATGCAGCCGGGTAATTCTTTAGTGAATGAAGCTTCTGGAAACCCAAAAATAAAATTTGAATTTTTGCAAATTTGAATGTTGTTTCACAGAGATGAACATCTCTATGGGAGAAATATGTTTGGCACAATCATTTAGATAATAACTTATTTTTTCCTCCTCTTTTTCCAGGTTGCCCATTGCATTCAGTCATATCCGTCGCATTTTTATGATGAACAACACTGTAAAATATAACTGATTTAAGAATATAAAATCAAATTTTTGTCGCAGTCATTCAAATTATAGTCTTCCTCAAATAAACCAAATAAAGGGCTCTTGAAGATAGCGGAGTCAGGGGATATGGGGAGAAGGCAGGAACGGGGTACTGAGTGTGGATGATCAGGCATGATCACATTGAATGGGGTGCTGGCTTGAAGGGCCTAATGGCCTACTTCTTCACCTATTGTCTATTGTGCCGTCAAGTCTAGGTTTCTGTTAAACAGACACTGAACCCAGGTCTGTGATTGGGTAAAGGATTTTGTGTTTTTACATAATATGTGTGTAAGTGTCTTTTTGTATACATTGTTTGTAAGTAAGCAGAGTAAGTGCCTCTTAACGTGATCTCATATCTGTAAGAAGTGAATATCTGAATGACAATAAAGTTTTCATTCATTCATTCATTCATTCATTCATTGGCACGTAGGGATGGCCCTCACATTGCATTTTCGCGCCTTTAATGTCCCCGCCTCTGTTTAGGGGTATAAAAGTGTAGGTAATTCGTTTGGGCGTGCCGTTGTCTCTTTCTTCTGTTCTGTTTACGCGAGGCTGGTGAGGGCTCGAGTGAGTAGATCTGAGTCCGGTCCTGCAGTACAGTTTACAAATAAAGAAGAGTTTGGACTCCAGTGTTCGTTTCAGCGACTGACTGAACCAGACGAAGGGGATAGTATTAGATCCGGAATCAACACTGGCAACATCCTCGTAAATCTTTTCTGAACGCTTTAAAGCTTGACAATATCTTTCCTATAACGTGGTGCCCAGAAGTGAACAATATTCTAAATGCGGTTTCACCAACTTCTTGTACAACTGCAACATGACCTCCCAACTTCTATACTCAATACTCTGACCGATGAAGGCCAAAATGCCAAAAGCCTTTTTGACCACCTTATCTACCTGCGACTCGACCTAAGGAACCATGCACCTGTACTCTTAGATCCCTCTGCTCCACAACACTCCCTTGAGGCCTATCATTTTCTGAGTAGGTCCTGCAGTTCCTTGTTGCAGTTCTACATCATAATTCTAATTGCAGGCAGAAAGATTTACTTCCCAATCCCCTTCAAAGACCCACCTGTAATACATCTCAATGACATGCTGCCCCCCAGGGATGCGATTTGAAGACATGATGGGCCAGCATCAATGGCCCACAACTCCTGAACATGCTCGAAACTCTTGGCTGGTCATTTCATCACTACAATCTGACTTGAGCTCAGAATCCAGAGATGGATTGCAAATATTTGGACTTTTCCCAGCATTTACACTAGGGATCCTGCCAACAGAACCTGTGGAAGGTTGGACCTTGGCAGCAAGAGCATGTCCATTCATTTAAATGGATTGGAATAATGCATTTCGTTGTCTCTGTACTGTACACTGACAATGACAATTAAAAGTGAATCTGAATCTGAATCTGAATGGTGAAGTGCAACAGTTAAATATGGTTACTTATTTAACTGTTCACTTCACTATTCCACTTCATTCACAAAAATACATTTGAATTGTTATCAATGTTAAACTTTACAGGCAACCATTAGTCGTAGTTTTCAGTATTGATTTTTTCCACTTTATCTGATAATAACTGTAGAAAGAAAGAAAAAAAGGACCCAGAGAAATTTGTCCTTTCATGCACTTTGCTTCCATAATATGCTTTTAAAAAGGCAGTATTTTACCATATGTATATTCAATCGTATTTGTTTTCAGGAAATGTTATAGGTTAAGCTTAGACAATGACATGACTAATTCAAGGGGAAGGAACTGAGGCGTAAAGCAAATGCGGCCATGAACAACTTTATTATTCTTGTTACCAATTCAAATGTTGTTTCACATATTAATCAAAAGTTGTCAGGTTTTAACAACTAAAATTTTCCACTTTGTGAAACAACAAAAGCTCAAATGGAACCAAAAAATAGGAATAAAATCAAGCAGAGTGCATTTTTTTCTAGAAAGGTTTGAATGATGTTGCCAAAAAAGTTTTTTTTTTTAATTTACAGCATTCTGAATTGCTATCATGTTTGACATGAGTGTTAAACTGGAACGAAAAGCCAAAAACGGATGGGGAGAATGCTTACTCTGCACGTATTAATTGAGAATGGCTGTTGTTGCACCATCTGGCTACAAGAATTGCACAGTGGGTGCTCCATGCATAACTACACTCAAATTGAGGATGAAAATGCTTCTCTTGAACAAAGGCCTGCTGCAGAACATGATTATTCTTGAATATTTCATTCAGTAAAACCAGCTCAGTAAAAAAACAGAAATCACAACTAAGCACACTTTTCATTATTTATTGCATGACATTAAATGCTTCATGTATATGCCACAGGTTATGTCATAAGTAACACATTAATACACAAGTAACTTTCAAAATCCAGACATTTGCCACTTTTGACCTTCCTTTTGACAAGCCCGTCATGTGCATACATGTGCTTGTGTGTGTGGAAACCTCTTTTTAAATGAAAGGTACACCAGTTACACCATCAAGCTCTGATCAAGCTGCTTTTGAGTCATTGAGTCATAGTCAGAGTCGGTGAACCTTGTTTTGGTTTCTGATTATCATCATCTACATTATTGTTGCACATTTGAAGTTTAAAATCTTATTTAGCTATAGATGAAGGAACATCTTTTTTTTATCATGGGATCAAAAGTTATATTATCAATTTCTGAACTGCATAAGAAATACTTGAGTCTCTGGTGCAAGTTACAAATTTCTTTAGCATGCCGCCTTAATACAACTAGTAATCCAATAACGGCGGTTTAGTTACATTCTTAAGATTGTTTAAAAGGTTAATTGCCTCAGATCAGTTTGTTAGAGGAAACAAAATGAAAAGAAATTCATGTGACTCGAGGGGAAATCTGTGAGAGTGATAACATTTAGGTTTTGAGGAATGAAACAGAATTAGTAATTTTACTATTTCTACAAAAAAAAATTAACACAATAAAGAAGACAAAAAAACAAAAAAGAACATAGCTAACAACTTAATTAGCAACTTAAACTCTTCAAACCAAGTTGATTCACTATGATCTCCTCCAAAGGAAAATATGTATCAGAGGGAGACAAATAAAACTGGCCCTATGTCAGCATCTAATTCTTCCACAGGATATTTATTTTATTATGGAAACTATTTTCGCTAAATATAACATATATTGATTATTATATGCATTTACTGTTTTACATAGGTATTATTGTCTGCCTGCACATCTTGTGCATGGTTGATTTCAAAATTTCTCACTCATCTTGGATTCACCAATGCGCACCACCTCATGCACAATTATCCTCATCTACCTTCAACACATTTATTTATTTTACCTGGAAAAGATCCCGATGTCGCAGTGCAGGCTTCCACATCAGGGAACTGGAATACTCTGACACAGGAGTGTACTATCTCACAGACGCACTGTCCATTTAGTAGGTTGCAACCGGATACCTCAGGGCACAGGTCATCCTCTGGCACAACGTCCTCAATGAATTCTATTTCTGCAGAAGGAAGAAATACATTTAATTTTAGATTTGCAGTGAAGCACAGATATTTTGGAGCTTTTGAGACAGAAATCAGAAAAATCTGAATCTTGCTCCATATCTCCAAATATGAAATGAAGGACAAATAACTTGAAACTCAACAATGCCCTTGTCACTAAATGTGCCGAATACTACTGCCAACATGTTTATTATATCTTCAACTTTTACTCCTCATTCAATCAAATAATACATTTCAGAATTTTGGTAGAGTACGGTGGCGCAGCTGTCGAGCTGCTGCCTTACAACGTCAGGGTCCCGGTTTTGATCCTGTCTACAGGCGTTGTCTGTACGGCGTTTTGTACATTCTCTCTATGATTACGTGGGTTTTCTTCGGGTGCTCCGGTTTCCTCCCACCTTCCAAAGACGCACAGGTTTGTAGGTTAACAGGTTTCTGTAAAATTGTAAATTGTCCCTAATGTGCAGTATATTGCTAGTGTGCGGGGATCGCTGGATGGACCTGTTTCTGCACTATATCTCTAAACAAAACTAAAGCATGGGGCTACACCTTGATGTGACTACAAATGTAGGATGGATTTCAATCCAGAAGCTTTCTTGATTTATTTTCTTAAGTATATGTTCCAGGTAATTAAAAAAAAAAAATTTTGTTTCCTTTTCAGCATTCTTGTACGTTTACATTGTGCTGTACTCCAAGTGTTAAATCAGCTGCCAAATTTTAGTTTGGAATTGCTTCTCGGAAAAACCTCAATTTGAATTTATATCCTCAAACGCAATGCAGACACACTTATTTAACCTCTGTATCCAGGATATTTAACTGGTACCATGGATAGTACTTGTCGAGCAGCAAGCAACTTGCTTTAACTGTTGTATTTTTTCATCAATAAATCTCTCAATTTAAAAAAAAAAAATAGAATGGAATGTATGTACTGCAGTTTAAAAAATGGGTGAATTCAAGGGATGTAATCAAAAACTTAATTGCTACATAAAGGTCTGAGTTAAACTATTAAAATATGCTAATTTCAACGAAGAACCAATTATGCAATTGAAGCCGGCGACAAAAAAAAAATCTAACCCCCCGCAAAGTTATTGAAACTTTTCACTTGGGGGTATAAATCAGAACAAAAGCACAGGTACAAGGGATAATGGGTCAAAAGGTGTTGACTAATAGTTGTTTAGCAGGAAATTGCTGGCCATAGCTTAGCTCATCTTTGATTTCCATTCTTGCTCAATAAACCCTGGATGTCCTGGGTGACAGATTCAGGCTCTCTGACTGTTCAATTCCACCACCCCATCCTTGCCCTGTAGATGACCAACCTACAGTTTGAAAATTAGTTCATTCGATTGGAGTCCCTGCCCAAGATGAGTTTTAATTCAGCTTTATTTAAATGAAGAAACATTTGATTAGCCAAATCAGCCATCTCAGTACATGTCACAGAACTACAGGCTGGATGTCACAGTGTTACTCGAAAATGAGTGACGAACAAGAATGACTAATATATGCTTCAGTGATCGTCAACACATTTGTACATCTCTCACTATCACAATCTTACAAACATTGTTCAAAGGCCTTTCATATCAGGGAGCAATCAATGGTTTTCAGGCTTTCAAGGGAAATGACCTCACCACCCGAGGCATAGTAGTCAGAGGACTGCGGGGTGCATCGAGGGTGTTGAGGGTCAACTTATTCATATCTCCACATCTAGAGAAGGTTAAGGCCGAGATAGCTGTTACAACTGTGGAATAGCTTAGGCACCAACTGGGTCCAGCACAAATGGACACAAAGTGTTGGAGTCATTTAGCGGGTCCGGCACAATAGATCTTATAACTTGGTCAGTTTGAGTGTGATCACTACCTTGCTAAATCTCATAGAATTCTCACATTTGAAACCTATAACATAGGACGATGAGATAAACTATGATAGACACAAAATGCTGGAATAACTCAGTGGGTCAGGCAGCATCTCTGGAGAAAAGGCATAGGTAATGTTTCGGGTCGAAACTCTTCTTCAGACTGAAGTTCCTTCCTACACATTTTGTCTGCCCAGTTTGAAGGGTTTCCACCCAAAACATCACCTATTCCTTTTCTCCAGAGATGCTGCCACTCCAGTTGAGTTACTCCACGATTTTGTCTATCCTTGGTGTAAATCAGCATTTGCAGTTCCTTCCGAAACTATCAGGACAGGAATAATGAGATTGGCATTAATATGAGATGACATCTTCTCAAATCTATAACATAATGCACACCAATCATGGGCATGAATACAATTGCAGCAAGCCTTTCTTCCCATCATTACAGAGAAGGTGGTAACGTTTTTTTTCTTGAAAACAGCACTTTAAAAAAAAAAAGGACTCTTAAAAAGAGTTAATTCAGTCTTTGCCAACAGCTTCCAGTAAGGGCTGTGTAAAGTCTGTCTTCCTCTGTTGTCACCACCACATGCCAGGGGGCCAGGTGTTAGGGAATTAAAGCCTCTGCTTTAGACATATGACTAGGAGGCAGTCAGGGGAAAGTATGTGCTGCAGCCAACAAATTCAAATGAAAAATGTCACACGATAGCAAAGAGTCCAATAGGACTATAAAAGAACTGCTTCAGCATCCGGGTCCCTGAACACTTCATATTCATGTCTAATTGTTAAGGAATTTTCAGATATCAGTAATGATAAATACGTTAGCCTTCATGCAACCTACCCCGAACGATGGAGGCCACAGAGAGTGGTAAACACAGCCTGGTCCATCACAGGCACTGACCTCCCCAACATCAAAGAGATCTATACAAAGGAGGTAGTCATTTGCATCAAAGGCCCACACCACCTTGGCCATGCTCACATTTTGCTACTTCCATTGGGAAGAAGTAAAGGGCCTGTCCCACTTACGCGACCTTTACAGGCGACTGCCGGCATCTGTGATAGGTCGCCGAAATTTTCAACATGTTGAAAATTCAGTGGCGACCAGAAAAACGCTACGACTCTTTGGAGACGTCTCACTATCATAGGAGACCACTCAAGACCATACAGGCGACCCCTGGCGACATGTCGTGGGTGACCTCTCATGACCATAGGAGACCTCTCACAACCATACAGCCTGTATGGTCGTGAGAGGTCTCCTATGGTCGAGAGAGGTCTCCAAAGAGACGTAGCGTCTTTCTGGTCGCCGCTGAATTTTCAACATGTTGAAAATTTTGGCGACCTATCACGGGTGCCGGGAAAACTGGGGTAAGTGGGACAGGCCTTTAAATGTTTGTAAACCTTGACCACAAGGTTCAAGGACAGTATCTTTCCAGCAACTATCAGGCTCTTGGACACGGCACAACACCAACCACTACTTTGGCAGTGATGATCTTTTATGGATTGTGTCTTTTGTTGCACAATGGACTTCAGGTTTGCACTATTATGATTACCCAGAATCACTGTCTAGTCAGGTCGGGGGGAGTTCCCCCCGCCACGGGCACCATGTACTCCCTTGCTACCTGCTCCATTGTCGGGATAGTCAGCGATTAAACCGTCTCCCCCACCTGGTTTGTCAGGTGTGGGGGGGGGGGGGGGGGGGGGGGGGGGGCTGTGAACCCCGCGCGCATGACCAAAAACAAGACCTGTCAAAGTGCGGATGAGCTCCTAGCGAGCCAACGGCCATCCACACTTCAGTAGAAGTTGCGATCACTGTCATACATAGCATTGTAAGGCACCGTGCCCATTGATGTTTTCAATGATGATGATGATGATATCATCGTTATTGTATTATTGATTATTGTATTTTGTGTGTGTTACTGCATTAATGGGCTTGTTAGCAGCAGCAAGAATTAATGTCTTTGTTCCATTGTTGTGCCATCAGGCAAACCAGTAGAAAATAAATTTACTATTTTTTCCCCATTGCCCCAACTTTGATTACACAGCCACAAGGCAGGAATGTACTAGCTGAACCTCTACTTGGTCATTTGATTTAGTGATGGCAGAAGCCAACTTTGTGGAATTGTAAGTGGCACCCAGTGTCCTCTGCAGTTACGACAGCACACACGGCAATTGTCTTAAAGTGCAACCAGCTGCCACTGAAACAGCCCTACAATACAAATGAGGCACTTTCTAAAAGAATGGGGCTACAAGCCAGTGCTGAGGAACTGTTTCAGGATGGGTGCATTGCCTTTGTTTGTTTTATACTTCATCAGCTTGAGAATAGACATTCTGTGCAAAAAATCTCTTCATGAAATTCTGCCATCCTTACTTTGTAAACAGAAGTTGGGGAGGGCAGTCAGTGAATAACTAACACTTTCATCTGAAAAAAAACTACCAGTCTTAGTGCAGGATACAAGCTAATCTAAGCAGATAAATGCAAATAATTATTTATCAATTCAAAAATCACACCAGCATCTTCTTGGTGTTTTTTTTTTAATTGTTTGAGGACATGCTTAACTAATATGCAAAATAGCAAACTTTTTGTACACTAATATATTCCCTTTCACCTGAGCCACACATCTCAAGGTTTCCATATTTAGAAATGAGGGTTTATTAGGACGTTCCCATTTTGCTGTTCTCAAGGTGCTTGAGGGGGAAGATGCAGGGTTAATGTTTACCTGTCAGGATATGCAGAATGTTGGGTCACAATCTCTGAATAAATGATCAGCCATTCATAAATATTTTCACCCAGAGAAAATGAACCTTAAGAATTCTATATCCGAGAGGATTGTGCAGGTTTAATCACAATATATTCAAGTCGGATGAATAAACGTTAAGACATTAAGCAAAGATGAGTTAGTTTAGAGATAGAGCACGGAAACAGGCTGAGTCCTCGCCCACCATCAATCAGCCTACATCAGTTGTATGTTATCACACAACCTTGCATTACACACACTAAGGGCAACTTACAGAAGCCAATTCACCTACAAATCTCCACGTCTTTGGAATGTGGGAGAAAACTGGAGAACCCAGAGTCACAGGGAGAATGTACAAACTCTGTACAGTCATCACCTGTAGGCAGGATCAGACCCAGGTCTCTGAGATGTGAGGCTGCAGTGTCAGAAAACAGCACTAAGGTAAGGATTAGCTATGATCTTACTAAATGGCAACAAGGCTAGAGGGGCTGATTAAATGGCTGCTGCTTCTTTTTCTTGTGTTATACTGTGTTTTAGGTTGCATGATTCAATGTCTGCACTTATCCACCTTCCTTCCTCACTGAACAGCCTTGTAGGGAATGGTACTACAAAGTTATCTTAGTAATGTCACTTACTTCCACATCCTATCAAGGTGGACCACATTGTTTGGAAAATGAAAAGGCAAAGAAACTGTATTACCCGGGGAAAGATTTGACTCTGCTTTGAACATATTAGGATGGTACAATGATGCAGCTGGTAGAGCTCAGTGAGAGACACGAGTTCAATCCTGACCTTGGGTGCTTTGCACATTCTCCCTGTGACCACATGGGTTTCCTCCGGATGTTCCTGTTTCCTCCAACATCCCAAAGACCTACGGGTTTGTAGGTTAATAGATCTCTGTAAAATTGCCCCTAATGTGTCGGGAGTGGATGAGAAAGTGTAATAACACAGAACTGGTATGAACGGGTGGACAAAGGACAGAGTGGACACGGTGGACTGAAGGGCATGTTTGATGCTGTATCTAATCTAAAATTATAGATCACAATCTTTCAAAATGATTTTGTTTTTCTTTCACAATTAAAGATCATAACTAATGTTGTGCAAATTAGATGGCATAAATCTACCATGAACTAAATAACTATTCCAATGTGAATTAGAATTTTATTATTATTTTTTTTTTTTAATCGTTTATTAACATCATTTTGTATGTTTAAACAGTCAGTCATGTAAAGCATTGTTGCATTTTCATGGTTTTGTATTTGGATATTCTTTCAGTCGTCTGAAAACATTTTCTTTCGCTAAACAATTTCAGAGCTAAGTTTCTTACATTAAACCAACCAGCTTTTGTCTGTACTGCATGTTTGTATGACTGACTTGGCAAATGAAATTCCTCATATGTTACAAAACATACTTGACTAATAAAGTATTATTGTGATTGTGTGTTTGTGTCTCTTATTTTATCTTATGTCGGAGATGATTGTGGAAGTAGTTGGCAGAAGTGAGTGGGAAAAGTAGTTTACAAACAGAGGCTTCCACGTCATGACTCTAAACAGCAAAAGATACGAGAACACTGCCCATTCATATTTTTTTGTTTACTTCAAACCTGCCTTTATATCAGTGTCATGACTTGCACTGAGCCAGAGATGCTGCATTTTGTTTTTACTTGCACGGGCAGGCACAAACTGAAGTGCACCCATGCAATTATTTAAAAATAATAATTTTGATTTCACCATGGAAAGGTTTGCTCAAATTTTGTGAAAGTGGAAATTGTATGGTCGGCTTGGCAAGCTGTACTTTCTGGCCGATCGTGCAGAGTAAACAAATGGTGGCTAGTGCTGCTGACAGTGGCTCTACACACACACACCTGCCAACAGAAGAGCATGTAAACCCTGTTGCTGCTCTTTAATCACCCCTTTATATTGCTGAAATAATTGGAGATGCCAGTCATGAAAGAGCTGTGATGCAGTGGCGGCTTTTATTTGCCCACTGCCACCAAAGCCTTGATAGAAGAATACTTTGTGTCTGCAAGTTGTGCTCTATATAGAAACAACAGGAAGGGGTCCAGAATACATAAAATCGCCTCTCCAGAGTTGCTTTGAGAAGCGAGTGCTCAGTTTGGCTGAAGAGAGTTGAACTTTTGTAAACTTCTGGCTTTAGATCTGTGTCTGCACAGTATGCTATTCAAAATTACTCACACAAATATACAAATGGCCTTTTTAGGCTATTTAAGCAAGGCTGGAGATAAAATGGCTCAACAGCTGCCAATGTGTGGGTGGAGTGTTGGGAAAGTAAACAGAAGAGAGTCACTTATGGCACTTTTTACATTGAAAGACACAAATATTTTCATTGGCACAAAGCTGAAACATTTACTTCAGAATTCAACAACAGCAAAATTGCTGCATTGACCATTGCAGCGATATTAAGAGAACTGCTCTGTTTTCCACGAATGAGACAGAGCAACCCAACTATTGTGGGCAGCTTACAATTTTCTAGACGTTCTCTGCAACCCAAAAGGTCAATCTTGCCACAAAGCCTCTTTATATTTTGTCAGCTGAATAAGAGAAACAATTTCCACAGCTTTAAAGATAGTTTCCCCAGGAATAATTTTATCTGTGAGAGACAAGAGTTTCATTCTGCTGAGAGATACGGTTCGAATGACACCTTCAACAAAAGAAGTAACAAACTTCAGTGTCACTGGCAACACATTATATTGCTTAGCAACCCCAGCGAATATCATGTCAGTCACTATAGGCTCAAAATTAGTTCACTTTGTTTGAAAGAAAAGTAGCTGTGAGAATGGTATTTTGCAAAACTAATCTATTGCTAAGCTAGATATTTGCATTGTACAAGATATGTATATGTATTTGGCAAAATATTTATTTCCTACAGAAAAAGTATTTTAATTCAAAGAGGGCATATTTCAATAATGACCTGTGAATAGCCTTAAATGGATGTACAAAATATTCTAGAGGATATATGGTTAGAAATTCAATTTGATGGAATTGGGTGACTTTTATGAAAACATTAACTTGAATATTCCATACTATACTTTGGATATTTTTAGCAATACAGTATATTTTTAAATCAAATAAAGTTAAATTGCACCTACTTTTGATGCATTGAAACATAAAACAAACACTGAATAGTACAGTACAGGAACAGGACCTTTGGCCCACAATGTCTGTGCCAAACATGATGCCAAGACCAACTATTATCTGCCAGCACATAATTCATATCCTTCCATTCCCTGCATATCTATTGGCCTCCTAAATGCCACTATTGTATGTGCTGCCACCACCACCCCTGGCAGCACATTCCAGGCACTCACCACCCTCTGTGTAAAAAAAACCTTGCCCCTTACATCTCCTGGCCCCTCTCACCTTGCCCTAGCTATGCCCTCTACTATTTGATATTTCTACCCTAATGATGGCTCTTATAATGTTCTACACTTCTATCAGGTCACCCCTCAACTTCTGGGGCTCCAGAGAAAACAATCCAAGCTTGTCCTACCTCTCCTTGTCGCTAATACCAGGCATCATTCTAGTAAACACCCTCTGCACCTTCTGCAAAGCCTCCACATCTTCCCAATAATGGCGCAAGTAGAACTCTTGGCAATACTCCAAATGCAGCCTAACTAATGTCTTATAAAATTCTTAAAAACTCCTATAAAGCTGCATCATGACTTGTTGACTCTTATACTCAATATCCTGACCAATGAAGGCAAGCACACGCCTTCTTTCCCACTTTATCTACTTGTGTTACCACTTTCAGGGACGGAGTGCATTTAACACGTACCCCAGCTTTCCATCAACAGTGAATCACGAAAATTAGGTTTGCCATATCAAGTTATTTTGCATGCAGGAAATAAAATACTGAATTGTGACCTGTACAGTTTGCACCATGACCACACTAAATTGGATACAGCTGCTACCCACTGTTTTTCTGCATGCCAATCAGGGAAAGGTGTCAACCCATAAAAGGATGCCTGGCAAGTGTAACATGTATCAAGGCAGATCTCCCACCAACCTACAGCTCTGCCCATCTGCCCCTTTGGCACACTGCTCGTTTCAGCACAGTTCTTATTGCATTCTTCTGTGCAACCCTTTGTCCCAGCTCCCTCTGATACAGCCAAAAGACTCAGCCCGCTGCAGTCACAAGGACCACTTTGAAAAGCAGCAAGCATTCATACCCGAGAGGATGTCAAAGATGTCAGTGTGACAGAGACCTCTGAACGTTTGTGAACATCTCATTCACTTTCAGTAACATTTAGAGGCATGTTTAAAAAGAAAATAAATACATTGCTGAAATGTTTACATTTATGAAGGTAATGCAAGCACACAAAATCAATTCTAATCATTACACCTAACATAAACACAACCAGTTGCCTTTTTCCTGGGAGTGAATGCCTCATTCATCTGAATGAGAACAGCATCTGATTTAAACCCGGTACAGAATAAGTTAATGTATTTCCTATCCTGTTAGCTTGGAAATCTGGGAAAATCATATTGCCCTGTTAGACTCCATGAAAAGTCAGGCAAACCAAGCAGGCGGACAGTCAAACAGATACCACTGCCAACTTTGATCAGTAGTCAGATGGATACGGAAACATCCATGCAGATTAGTTCCAATGTTGGCATTGAGTCCTGTTGGCAGAATGTCCCATTATTGGTGCTTTAGCGCAGACATTTTCTTCAGGGTTTCAGAATGATTTTAGATCCATGCTCCAGGATGGTCTGTCGTGACCAAGTAGCAACTTGTCCTGGTATCCACTGAGAGACACAGAGGCCAGAGGTCAGATGGTCCTTCCCATGGGCAGAAGGGTCACCATGGCCACCTTTTGTCAAGCAGTATTTGTCAAGTACACACATTAATGGTGTTTCATTGCAATGATTAAATCTCCATTTAATTGATACACAGCAGATATCCTCAATTCCACACATGTCACTAGATTGCTGCAAAAGGTGTTTTGGGCTTCAGTTTTCAGGTACAACCTTATTCTGTTACATCATTTTAGGAATGAGAAGAGACCCCATTTCTCAATTCCCAGAATGGCATGGCACAAAGCAAAGGCATCTTGAGGAATTACAGCAGATAAAGGAATAGGGGAAGAGAAGAGTGGGTGGGGAAAGAGGGGTGATGATAATCAGTGCACCATTGTACACAATACCCCACAGAATCACCTCAGAGACTAACATCACAAGAGATGTAAAATAGGCAAAGAGGGGGCCCTTGTCACAGAGAGAACCCTGTCATTAGCAGGATACAATCCAGTAATGGGTAGTGGGTGTATGGAACAAGCTGCCAGAGGAGGTAGTTGAGGCAGGGACTACCCCAACATTTAAGAAGCAATTAGAGGTACATGGATAGGACAAGTTTGGTGTGATATGGACCAAGCGCAGGTAGGTGGAACATGTTGGCCGGTGTGGGCGTTGGGCCGAAGGGCCTGTTTCCACACTGTATCACTATGTCTTATAAGACACAGAAGTATTAAACACAACCAGTTGCCTTTTCCCTGGGAGTGAATGCCTCTTATTCATCTGAATAAGAACGGTGACAGATTTAAACCCAGTACAGAATGTTAATGTATTTCCTATCCTGTTAGCTTGGAAATCAGGAAAACCCATAGAAAACCACTGTTATACTCCATGAAAAGCCAGACAAACCAAGCAGGCTGACAGTCAAAAAGATACCACTGCCAACTTTGGTCAGTAGTTCGTTCGTTCGCTCGTGTGTCAGACGATGTAGCTCGCTGTTGGCTTCTGTCGTCATCCAACATGTTGACAGAATTGTCGCCCAACGTGTCAGAGTGCATCGTGTCATCGCTTCCAGGGATCGCCACGAGGAGGCTTCTGTCATGATCCCCGGTCAGTTGTGAGATGGATATGGAGACATCCATGCAGATTAGTCCCAATCATGGAGCCGAGTCCCATTGGCAGAATGTCCCATTATTGCTGCTTTAGCGCAGACATTTTCTTCAGGGTTTGTGAATATGGGCAAGTTGGGCTGAAGGGCCTGTTTCCACACTGTATCACTCTACGACTCTAATAAGACACAGAATTTCTGCAGACTAGGTCCACGCATCCATATTTCCAGCAGTTTCAGATGAAGACCACACTTGGGTGCTTTCATGATAACGTTGATGTGGATGCACAAGTTGTTGCATGTTGTTCTGCTTGACTAAATGTGGGAGATGACACGTCCATTCTTTGCACTACATTGACCAGATACAAATGTTCTCATCTTACAAGGTGATCACTTCTTCACGAGAGATCAGCAACAGTCCCTTCACACATTGTCTGTCGCTCCAGTGACAGCTGATACGCAGAGACAGAGTTCACATCAAAAACTGTCTCACCCTCTCCCAGCTACAGATCTGACCTCTGCCTCACAACACAACTTGAGGTTCTGAATCGATAATCATATCAAACCACAAAGTAGCTTAATGTTCCCTGAACAGCAAAGGTGGTCATTTTGAATTGAAGCAAGGGAATGGTGTTCACAAGTGACAAGCTCTTCTGCACACTTGACATTGGAGAAATGGCAACAGAGCCAATGGGGATCACTAAAATGTGGTCAGATCATTTTTACACCTGGTGTGCTTTCATCCTGGAATGATTCTTAAGAGATCTGTTATAATTAATAATCAATTTTTGATGATGTCAGCAATTCAATTTCAAGGCAAGTCTTAAAACAATTGCACCTATAAATATGTAGGAAGGAACTGCAGATGCTGGTTTAACCCGGAGATGGACACAAAATGCTGAAGAAACCGAGCGGGACAGGCAGCATCTCTGGAGAGAAAGAATGTGTGACGTTTCGGGTAGCGACCCTTCTTCAGACCCTTCCTCAACAATCCAAGAGATTGAAGAATGGTCTCGACCAAAACTTCACCCCATTCCTTCTCTCCAGAGATGCTGCCTGTCCCGCTGAGTTACTCCAGCATTGTGTGCACCTATAGTTTTTTTATATTTAAAAAAAATGGAAAGGAAAGCTGAATGGAAACTTGTGAAAATTCATTTGAGAGATGAGGAAGTAACTCATTTGACGAAACCAACAATACAAGTGTGGCCTGGCGGTTAATCGAGCAAAGGGAGGCAATAGAAACTTTGACCATGGTCCAGTGGGGTTCAAATAGCTCTCCAAAGAACCAGAGGCCAGGACTAATTAATCGTAAAGTGTGACATTTAGAATGAGGAACTAGCAGGTGGTTAGCACTGGCAATGAAAATGATTCCAGATTGATTAATAGCTCAAAATGCAACCCAAGGCTCCAATGATCACAATTTTCATCATTCTTCCAGTAATCCACCCCCCTTCTTTAACCCTCTGGCTTTTATTTTATAACAATCTTTGTTCCAGATATGTATTCAAATAAAATTCATGCTGTGTAAAATTCAATAAAATTGCATGAGAACATTATTATTTCAGAAATCTGTTAGATCGGAGAACTTGGAAAAATAAAATATATGTTTGCATATAGGACACTTCAGGATTATAAAGCTACAATCAGTTTTGCTCACTGTGAAATAGTCTGATTTGTTAAATTACCTCTAATGTTTCAATACTTACATTGGTATGGTTCCAACTGAAAAGGTTACCCAAGGACATTTGCTGTTTTCTTCCAAAATTTAAATGTTTCACCAAAAAGACATGTCATAGAGCTCTTAAATTTCAATTGTTAGGATCAGAGATCAAGTTGTATGAAAAGGATCTCAAAGGATTAAGTATACTCAAAAAACATTTCAATCTTGTAATTGAGGGGAAAAGAGAATTTTTTAGATTTGAGAATGCAAGCAGAAATGCAGATGCGATATCTACCCTAATATTTATTGACATATTACTAAAATATATTTATAATCTGGATGTATGAATGTTATTGCCCTTCACTTCTTAGTGATTTCAAATTGTATGGAGGTTAGTCAGATCATTTACTACTTTAGAAATCTTCCTTGATGCACTCGTGGGCAAAACTTGTTCTCTGGTTTATGCCACAGAACTTCATAAACGGTCACAAGATAATATCTTAATTGCCCGTAAGTATTTATTCCAATCCCTATAGAGTTCCTCCCTAAATATGTCAAGTAGGCTTGGGAACATGCTTTCAAAATACAGAAACAACACTAACTTTAGTTATTTCCAAGAAGGTCTGAAGAAGGATTTTGGCCCGAAACGTTGCCTATTTCCTTCGCTCCATAGATGCTGCAGCACCCGCTGAGTTACTCCAGCTTTTTTGTGTACCTTTAGTTATTTCAATTTGCTGCAGGATTGATGTCCACTTATCAAGTAACAATTTTAAAAGAGGTGATGCAGTCAACTTATTTCTGTGTCAACACGGAATGCCAGTATCACACAGAGAAACAAGACATTTTGCCAAGATTTTCATATATGGTACTTCAGCCTTGCCATTGGGAACACACTGAATACCATCTGTCCAATAAAAGTATCTCGATTTCTTAAGAAATTGCTTTTCCAAATATTACAGCAGCAACAAAAATCTATTATTTTGAAGATGCGTGTGACAACAGATAAAGTATTCGTTGTCATCATTACTCCCAATCCAATAAACTTTAGAAAGAGTTTGTGGATAAAACTGAAACCAACTGAGGAAGCTTTGACGAGGCATGGTGGGCATTCAAAACCAGCACAGCACACTAGTTTTTAGTCTTTGGTGAATTGATCACTTCGAGAAGTATTTGGACACCTCATTTCTTTATTCCTTACCCTTGTCTGCAAATGTAAATTTGCAATCACATCAGTGTATGGTGAAACTTAGAGACTAAATTTCACTGAGGTATTCCTGTGGTCTTGGTCACAAGTGTATTATGCCCGAATTATGAAGGCATTCTCTTGTGCACTAGATCAAGAAAGTTTGGCACGTCTCCAACAAATCCTAAATGAAGCATCCAATCAGTTTGCACCACAACTTGGTTTGGCAAAAGCTCTGGCCAAGACAGCATGAAATTGCAGAGAGTTATGGATGTAGCCCACTCCATCTCACCAATCAGTCCTAAGTACATTATTGTAATCACAAAGAAATCTTATCAATGCCCCTACTTCCTCCGAGGTTTGAGGAGATTCCTCACATCGCTAAATACTCCAATTAATTTCTACAGAGAGCATATTTGCTGGTTGCATTCGGACCTGGTTTAATAATTCGAACGTTCAAGAACAAAAGAGGCTGCAGAAAATGGTGGACACTGTTAAGTCCATCATGGGTCCTGACCTTCCCACCATTGAAGGGATCTACAGGAGGTGCTATCTCAGGAGGCAGTTAAGATTAACAAAGATACACACCACCCTGGCCATGCTCTCATTTTACTGCTACTATGGGAACCATTGTGGGGGGATGTTTTTATGTTAAAGCTATTTATTATTGTTATGTTTGTATTCTTTTTTATGTGCTGCATTGGCAAAAGGAATTTCACTACATCTAGGTGTATGTGACAATAAATCAACCTTTGAACCTTTGAACCTTTGAAGAAAATACTGGACCACAAGAGTTGAGTTTAGTTTATAGGCACGTGCATCGAGTGAAAAAGAACCATTACCTCCAAGTTGAAGAACAATTTCTTTCCATCAACCATCGTATTCTTAAACCATAGCCTCCCTTAGCACTGAGCTACAATGGACTTTGTAATACATACTTTGACTTGTACTATGATGGTCTAGATAACCTAGACTTACATCATTTATTTTATATTCATTTGTTGTGTTGCTTTATTCAATGTGCCTGTGAAGCTGCAGCAACTAAGAATTTAATTGTACGATACCAGTACATAAGACAATTAAACATTTTTGATGTGTAGGAAAGAACTGCAGAATTAAACATTCTTGATGTGCTACAGAGATTATGAGCAAGGTTTGGCATGTTTGGTACCATAAACCATCTTCTCCACCAGATGGCAATGCACTATATCATACAACTTCAAGTCTAACTGACTGGCAGAAGTGCTTCAATAGCAATGTCACGATCAACGTAAAAATAAAATCCCTGTAGATTTCAAAGACATTTCGCATAACCACCAGTGCCTCTAACTGACATGAAAAAACAACTTAAGTAAATTGGTCAACTTAAATTCTTCCAATCATGGTCAATTTTTGGACAGCAATTCATGGAGTTTCAAGTATAGTTGGTTCACTGCAGGACTTCCCATGTATCTGGACAACTATCCTATTTTCAATGTTATAGCCCTTTCCTAGTTGCCTACACTTTAATTGTGAACTTTTGATTAATTGTCTTTCTAAGCTGATTGGCTGTCACTCAGGCAAGGCCAATATTTTAGTAAGGAAAGACACAAAATGCGGGTCAGGTAGCATGCCTAGAGAACATGGATGATAGGTGACTTTTTGGGTCATTTAGAAAGAGTGAACGGATGGAATTTAATGCCATCAAATGGTTGAAAGAACAGGAGGGCTCGGGTTTAGAATTGTGGGGAGTAGATACACAGGCTTTTGCATGAATTAAAACAAATGTCAGTGGTTTTGATCTGTAATTTGCTGCCTGCAAGAGTGGTAATAACAAGAAATGCAATCTTTAAAAGGGAATTGGATAGATAAATCAAGAGAGGATCGTTAGCACTGAGCTACAGGGAATAGAACAAAAAACTGCTCATCTTGGAACCAGCACAGTTACAGTGAGCTGAATGGCCTCCATCTATGAAGTTACCATTCTATGATACAGCATTTCCTCCAATTCCTTCACCATAACATGAAGCCCGGTCATTTGGTTATCATGCCTGTGTTGTGTAGGAGGCTTACATTTTTTAAGACAATGTCATGCTGATGGAGCTATTTGATACATGATTCCAAGTGAAATTTCGAAAATTTTGTTGAAAGTACGGCAGTGGTGAAGGGTATGAAATCAAGATGAATGGCAAGTTATGATCTAAATGAATGACAAGACAGAGTCAGAGGGACAAATAACTTGGATTAGCTCCTGTCTCCTCATCTTCCTATGTCCAATTATACAGTAAGTGGCATGAAAATGAAATCAAATTAAGTTTAAGTATTTCAACTTCATTCAGATAAGTATATCCAGTGTTCAATGAAGAGTACACTTGTTGTTTATCTCATTAGTGACAGGAGCAGAATTAAGCCATTCGGCCCATCTAAGCTACGCTGCCATTCAATCATGGTTGGTCTATCTCTCTCTAACCTCATTCTCCTGCCTTCTCCCCATAACCCCTGACACCCATACTAATCAAAAATCTATCTATCTCTGCCTTAAAAATATCCATTGACTTGGGCACCACAGCCTTCACCACCCTGACTAAAGAAATTCCTCCTCATCTCCTTCCTAAAGGAACATCCTTTTATTCTGAAGCTGTGACCTCTGGTCGTAGACTCTCCCACGTTGACTTGAGAATTAAGGGACTGAAGTTTAGGGGTAACATGAGGGGGAACTTCTTTACTCAGAGAGTGGTAACTGTGTGGAATGAGCTTCCAGTGAAGGTGGTGGAGGCAGGTTCGTTTTTATCATTTAAAAATAAATTGGATAGTTATATGGATGGGAAAGGAATGGAGGGTTATGGTCTGAGCGCAGGTATATGGGACTAGGGGAGATTATGTGTTCGGCACGGACTAGAAGGGTCGAGATGGCCTGTTTCCGTGCTGTAATTGTTATATGGTTATATGGAGTGAAAACATCCTCTCTATATCCACTCTATCCAGGCCTTGTGCCCAAGTTCACCACTACTTAGCTTCCTCCTCTTCACCTCACTCGTGTAATTTTTAATTCCTATCAGTACACCGAGCTACACTTGCCATCCTCTTCATCAAAGCATCATTCTTCCCCAATTCACTAGAGTGCTATTGCTTTGTTCCAGAATTCAAACCTGCCGCAGGTCATGGTCACAAATTCCTAATCAAATTCATGAAGACCAGCAATTTGGGTTTCACAATAGAAAACAAGGTTGAGTAATCCAAGAAGGAAATTGCAATAAAGTGTTGATCCATCATCCATTTTTAATTATGCAGATGTGGTTCACAAAGAGCTCACCACCAAGTCAGTTCACTTGGAGGCCAAGTCAATGGATATTTTTAAGGTGGGAATTGATTGATTCTTGATTAGTATGAGTGTCAGGGGTAATGGGGAGAAGGTATGAGAATGGGTTTAGTAGGGCGAGATAGATCAGCCATGATTGACTCGCAGAGTAGACTTTTTGGGCCGAATGGCCTCATTCTGCTCCTATCACTTATGACTCACCATCTTCTAAAGAGCAAATAAGGATAGCAATAGTGCGAGCCATGCCAGTGCCTGTAGTCTGAGAAACAACTCAATACATTTGTAATGCTGTAAGAAACTGTATAAACCATGGAATTTATTTTTTAAATTATTAATTTTGACGTTTGCTCAACGATTATTGCAGCACATACTTCTCATGAACAAACACTATTGCTCAGTTTGGAAAACAAAACTGCAGATGTTGGAATCTGAAACAAAAACAGAAATGATAGATGAATTATAGACAATAGGAGCAGGAGTCGGCCATTCGCCTTTCGAGCCAGCACCGCCATTCAATGTGATCATGGCTGATCATCCCCAATCAGTACTCCATCCCTGCCTTCTCCCCATATCCCCTGACATCGCTATCTTTAAGACCCCTATCTAGCTCTCTCTTGAAAGTATCCAGAGAACTGGCCTCCACTGCCCTCTGAGGCAGAGAATTCCACAGACTCACCAATCTGTGTGAAAAGGTGTTTCCGCATCTCCGTTCTAAATGGCTTACCCCTTATTCTTAAACTGTGGCCCCTGGTTCTGGACCCCCCCAACATCAGGAACACGTTTCCTGCCTTTAGCGTGTCCAAACCCTTAATAATCATATCTGTTTCAATAAAATATCCTCTCATCCTTCTAAACTCCAGAGTATACAAGCCCAGCCGCTCCATTCTCTCAGCATATGACAGTCCCGCCATCCCGGGAATTAACCTTGTAATCCTACGCTGCACTCTCTCAATAGCAAGAATGTCCTTCCTCAAACTGGGGGACTGTTGGAGAACATGGATTGGTGATGCTTCAGGTCAGGACCCTTCTTCAGATTCCAGTCTTCACACTTCTCCAGCCTGAAGAAGGGTCCGATTCCAAAATGTCACACCCATGTCCTTCAGGAATGCTGTCTGACCCACTGAGTTACTGCAGCACTTTGTGTCTATTAGGAGGGTACAGCTATAAAACATATTAATATTAATGAGCGATGAGTGCTAGGATTTTTTAAATTTAGAAAGATTGAGTAGTACAAAATAAAACAAGCATTAAAAGTAGTCAAGAGAAAAAGACGTGCTGGAGTAACACAGCAGGTCGGGCAGCTTCTCTGGGGAACATAAATAGGTGACACTTCAGGTCAGCAGTTGCTAGTTTCTACATTAAGAGTAATCCGTTTTTTTTAAACCTCATGTTTTGTGCAGCTCTAAGCAGGAGTACCTTTTATTTACTTGAACATTGAATTCTCCCAATTTTGTTAGCCCTTGCTGTCTCCTCCCCTTCCCCAGCCCTCGGGCTGTCTCCTCCCATCCCTCAGCCCTCGGGCTCCTCCTCCTCCTTTTTCCTTTCTTCTCCCTGCCACCCCCCATCAGTCTGAAGAAGGGTTTTGGCCCAAAACGTTGCCTATTTCCTTCGCTCCATAGATGCTGCTATCCAGCATTTTTGTGTACCTTGTACCTTTTATTTACTTGCTTCACTGGATGTGGAATCACTGGAAAGCCCAGCATTTGTTGCCATCTCCAACTGCTCCGGAGGTGATGCCGAGTCCCATTTTAGCTGCACACTTAAAAATGGATAATGTATCCACCTACATGGGACTTGTTTATAACTCAGTGCATGCCCCTTCTCTTCCTGCTTAAGGGTTCCGATGCATTATTACTAAACATAAATTTGTAATAGCTCTGAATTGAAGTTAATTATTTTCTTACACAAGGCGAGATTGAATCATATAGGACTAGTGTAGGAAACTACAGAAATAATAACATGGTGTGTTTTGGGGTAGCTATTCAATTGTAAAAGTTAAAATCATGCTGTATATTATACTACAATACAGTACAATTTCTATCCATTGCAGTTGGCCTGCTTTCCCCCCCCCCCCCCAGTAGTTGGTTTCACACACTGCTCAAAAAAGACGCGTAATGATAACTAATTCTAACTGTTAAACATTTTGTTAAAGACTGTAAATAGCTACTCAAAACCAGATAGAGGCAATCGGTTTCATGTTCAGTTCTACTGTACGCTACAGATGAAACTTGCTTCTCTGGATAAAGCAATTTTTAATCAAATAAAAAGTGAACTATTTCATTCTTTGAGGAAATCATTTACAGTTCAGTTAACTTTTCTAATTTCTACAGCCAGAATATCAGCTAAAGTTCCTGCCCTTTCAAAAGATCAACATTTATGTCGCACCTTTCATGGCCTCAGAATATTCCAAACCATTTAACAGTAAAAGTAATTTTAAAACAAGTCACTGTTGTAGGAATCTGTACAGCCAGAAACTTCTGATGGAAATGACTCTCCATGGACCCCGACTGACAAAAACATTGGTGATATCATCACTCACAAATGGTCCTTTTGGCAAGCCAACAGCCTTACATCCACAGCATAAAGCAGGGATGGGGGGGAAATTAAAGGCCAAGAGCACAAAAGAGATTATTCCATGACCACAGTAGACAATACCACATCTCTCAACAGATTATGCAACTCAAATAATCTGTGCTGCTAATTTACAACATGTGTATACGATAGTCTGTTTCATTTTTGCTGAAGGTCAATTGGGTTCCTCCGTTTGAAAAACTACAGAAAAAATACAATTACAAATCTGCATTGCTACTGATATTTCTCATGGACAAGGTTTTGTACACTTAAGGGTGGATAATGAAGATAGACACAAAATGCTGGAGTACCTCAGCAGACAGGCAGCATCTCTGAAGAGAAGGAATGGGCGACTCCAGCATTTTGTGTCTATCTTCGGTTTAAACCAGCATCTGCAGTTCCTTCCTAAACAGAGAGGTTACCAGATTATCACATTACTGATCTTGCTGTGTATAAATTGCTGCTTGGTTGCCATCAGTATACCAGTAATGCCACATCCAAAGACAAGTCGCAATTCTGGAACACGGGGAGATCATGGAAGATGCTATAGCCACGCAAATTTTGCTTTCTCCCTGGTATGCTGGAAGCATTTCAATCCCACAAGGTACTGCACTCACTCTGTATCGACCCACAAAGCATCCAGGAGAGCAAGTGAATGGTGGGTGAAGGATTGAAGAGAGAATTAAACACATTTTTACAGAGGTGTTTTTGTATTGTATGTATACCAGCATATTTAACATATTTCAGCTTCTTAGAAATCTTTCTTGCTTAAATAATCTCGGTTGATTGTAAATTTATTCTAGATAGTGCTATCTGTAGTGCCATATGTAGAGCACTTAAGTGTTCAAAATCATTGGGAGCATTAACTCATTTACTGTACTGTATACAATTTATGCAAGATCTTAAACTTCACAGCATCATGCTAGCTGAAAAATTAAATGAACAAGAAATTATAGTCATAGAGCAGAGAAACAGGCTCCTTGGCCCAACACGTCAATATGAATTTAGATGCCCCATCTACACTTAGTCTCGCCTGTCTGCATTTGGCCCATATTCCTCCAAACCTTTCCTTTCCATGTACCTGTCCTAATGTCTTTTATATGTTACAGTACCTGCCACCACTACCTCCTCAGGCAGCTCATTTCATATACCCACCACCCTCTGTGTGAAAATGTTGCCCCTCAGATTCCTACTTTCCCCCTCTCACGTTAAACCTATGTCCTCTAGTTCTCAATTCCCCACAGAGCAAAAAACTCTAGTAATTATAAAAAGCATCCAATTATTAAAATTATAATTAAGCGTTTCAAATTGTTAGTGCACAGTTTGTTTTGGACATGGCTTTTGTTCACCTGACTGCCAATCAAAACTCCACTCACCTGTATCCAACTATCACTTGCCTTGTCCCACCCCCACCTTTTTCCGCAGCTTTCTCCCCACTACCACTATGTAAAGAAGGGTTTCAAGCTGAAACGTCACCTATCCATGTTCTCCAGAGATGCTGCCAGATCCACTGAGTTACTCAAGCACTTTGTGTTTTTTTTTTGTTAAACTAGCATCTGAGATTCCTTGTCTTTACTGGCAAGCTCATTTCTTTTTAATTATTGCTAAAGCAGGTCTCAACTTTCCACTTGTGGTCTGCTTCTGTGCAAGTGATCTAAACTGTCATTTAGCCTTGAATGTGCAAGAGAGTTTTGCATACAGCACATCCAGACACGCACTCACACCATCTGGCATCACTGAATGGCCCCACTATTTAGTGTTTGTGCTTAAAGCAGGGAAAATAAAAAACAATCGCCCTATGTCTGTGCAGTTCAGCAACATTAGGAAATGGACAGCAGCATTACAGAAGACGTTTAATTTGATTCTGTTTTGTTACAGGTAGGAAATAGCTCACTAGTAATGGTGGGCATTTAACAGAAGTAGGTTTGGCCATTTCACTTGAGTTCCACCACTGTCAGATGACAAGCAAATACTATAAGAAAATGCATTATTATGTTATATGAGAAATAGAAAATCATGAGAGGAATAGATCGGGTAGACACCCAAAGTCTCTTGCCCAGAGCAGTGGGAAAACACGAACCAGAGGATATAGGTTTAAGGTGAGGAGGGGGGGGGGGGGAGAAGATTTAATAGGAACCCAAGGGGTAATTTTTTCACAAAGGGTGATGGGTGTATGGAGCAAGCTGCTGAGGAGGTAGTTGAGGCAGGTACTATTGTGATATTTAACAAACATTTGGGCAGGTGTATGGATAGGACAGGTTTAGAGGGAGATGGGCCAAATGCAGGCAGATGACAAGAGCGTAGATGGGCCATTGGCTGTTGTGGGCAAGTTGGGCTGAAGGGCCAGTTTACATACTGTCACATAGGCCTGTTTCCACACTGCATGACTCAATGTGTTTATCACCAATATAAATTTCTAGGTTAATTTTCCTTCCATAATGTTGAATTAGCTGTTGCCGCATCCTCAGTATTTTTTCCAAGGTGGTTAAATGGAAAAGGCAGATCCCTGACTCAGGAATTCCTCTCTTCTCTAAAGAAACAAAACATAACTGATCCTGGTTATAACACAGCATTATACTCCTCAGTGAATGTATGTTCAGCCAAAATTGCAAGTCTGGTCACATAGCCTTTCATAATAAACATTTGAATCTTTACCCACCTACACATTGGTTAATGTTTAATTCATGGTGTACTTGGTGATTCACTCAGACCTAATTTAGCATTAAAAAAAAAATTATATCACACAAATCATTGAAATTGCACTAACTTTGCTAAGATAGTAAATATATTTATTGCCTGCAGTTGATTAATCAGCTTTAATCAACTGATTACAGTTGAAAATTACACTTAATCTTTTTAATGGGGAATAATGTTAGAATGATTTAAACAATTCATTCACAGCCGTATGAAATCAGTAATCATTGTTTCTTTTGCCCCAGTGTCTCTGGCAGGCCCCCCGCAAAATGTTATTTCTTTAAATTATGCCTTTCATCCCATTTCAATTGTTTCCCTCCCCCTCCCCCAATTGTCTCCCCCACCTCCCCCCACTTTTTGGGCTGTGACCTTCTCCAGTTAAAATGCAGAAAACCTGGTCCCAAAGCCCCTTTGTCGAAACCTTTGCCCATGCCCAGGTTCTGCTTCCAGCACTTCATAATGACTGACCTCCTGGTTCTGCTGATGTTTATCAAGACAATTATTTTGTCAACTGAAGTGTGTGTAGTAGTTCTGCTTGCTCCATTACAGGAAGGATGTGGAGAGTGCAGAAGATGCTACCTGGATTAGTGGTTTTAGTTATGAGGAGAGGTTGGACAAACTTGGATTGTTTTCTCCGGAGCGTCAGACAACTAAAGGGACATCTGATGGATGTTTATCAAATTATGGGACACATAGTTAGGGCAGAATCCTTTTCACATAATAAAAATGAGAGTGTATAGCATTAAAGCGAGAGGAGGAAAGTTTAATAGAAATATGTGGGGCAAATTAGATTTTATGAATAGTAGGTGTCCAGAGCACCATGCTTGGGATGGTGGTGGGAGTAGATATGCTAGTGGCATTTAGAAGCTTTAATAATGACACAGGAATAGGCAAAGGGTGACGGATATAGATCATTTGCAGGCAGACGGGGTAACCTAATTTGGCATCATTTTGGCACAGCCATTGTGGGCCAGAAGGCCTGTTCCAATGCACGATTATTCTGTGTTATATGTTCTGATTGAGCCTGTGATGTTCCTTAGTCCACGCCAACCAGTGCAGCTCCAGGCCTTGTGGCAATTTCCAGAACCACATTTGCAGGCAATCACACACTTTGTTCTTCTTATTCCCCACAGAGTTGGCCTAGCTGGAGGAAGGCTTTAACCATCGCACTTTTGGATCTCCATAAAGTAATAGCCAAAGTGAGCATAACTTAAACTTATCCACACCAATACTTAGCATCAAGCCAAACTGCAACAAAAGCACTCTAACCACACTTATAACAAAGTGACACCCTTCACACCTTTATTAGCCTGAAGTGTGGATAAAAGTGCATTCAAATACAAATAATCTGCAGTTTCACACCCAGCACAAAACCCATTTAAACCCAAATAATTGTATCAGTAAGCAGTAAGAGTTGGGTAAAAAAAAACTTTCCACAATCTTTCACAGGCCCATTATCTACTCCCAGAAAGCTCCAGTACCAAATAAACTATAATTCGACAGGCAAATGTATTGAAGAACATTTTAAAAGGGGAGGCACAGTAGCGCAGCAGGATCACTGTTGCTTCACAGTGTCAGATACCCAGGTTCGATCCTGACCTTGGCTGCCATCTGTGTGGAGATTCCTCATTCTCCTCATGACCATGTGGGTTTGCTCTGGGTGCTCCGGTTTCTTCCCACATCCCAAAGACATGCAGGTTTGTAGATTAATTGTTTGCTGAAAATTACCCCAAGTGTGTAGAGTGTGGATGCAAAAGTGGGATATCAGAACTCGTGTGAACAGGTGATCGATGGTTGGAGTGGACTCGGTGGGCGATTGAAATTAAATAATGATAATTTTTAAGGGGCAAGACACCACAAAGTACTGCTTCTTTACAGAAATGCGATATGAACCCAGTCAAGCAGGGCATCCAGGCTGGAACCTACCAAGGACACCACTCTGAGACAAAGAGCACAATTAAAAAATAAATAAAAATTATGCCATCAATGATGTTTGCTCTGGAACGTTGGAGGTTGAGGGGAGACTTGATAGAAGTTTATAACATTATGAGAGGCATAGATAGGGTAGACAGTCAGAACCTTTTTCTCCAGCGTGGAAATATTCAAAACCAAAGGGCATAACTACAATGTGAGAGTGGAAAAGTTAAAGAGAGATATGTTGGGCATATTTTTATTACACAAAGTGTTATGGGGATCTGTAACGTATTGCTGTTGTGATGGTGGAGGCAGATACAATTGTGGCATTTAAGAGGCTTTTAGATAGACACGTGGAAGTGCAAGCAAGAGGGGGATATTGATCATATACATGCAGATGAGAACAGTTTAACTTGGCATCATGTTCAGTGCAAATATTGTGTGTTGAAGGGTTGCTGTGCTGTACTGTTCAATGTTTTATTCCTTTTGGATTGGGATCAGAGCTGGTAACCCTTGCCATTCAAAGCCGAGAACTAGCTCGATGGGTATTATAACCACAGTAAAGAACCTGATGATGTTATATCATCACAAAATATGTGCCTTCATGTTACAAAAATTCCTGAGAGTTTATCTCTCCAACAAGCACCATGAATGATACTGAGTTGGATGATCAGCCATGATCATATTGAATGGCGGTGCAGGCTCGAAGGGCCGAATGGCCTACTCCTGCACCTAATTTCTATGTTTCTATGACCTCTATATTATTAACCTATCATGTGCAACAACCACCTTGATAACATTTCATAATAACTTTATCAAATAGATCAGCAACTGCAAAAGTAAATGTTTAGTTGTTAATTTAGTAAGAGGTTGCGTTAACAAGATAAACACACAAGTAAAAATAGCTTCCAAATTGCATTGCATGAGGTATTGCATGCTGCTTCCTTTTATCAGTGCAGCTGGGTCCAATGTAGATTGGTTAGTGACCGAATGAGAGTGGTAACACTGCAATGGAAATCTGAACAGGTGCTTGGAGTTGTTTTGCACCTTTGTGGCAATCATATGATTCACATACTACAACGACATATTTTTTGTGTCTGTGCTTCTTTGGAAGTTTGTGCAACAATTGAATCATGTTAATCCAGAAGCGAGTATTAATAGACATTGTCAGGAGACAACCATGTTTTATTAAAACCATTGGCAGAGTTCCCCACACATGACAAGTGGCTCCATTTACCCTTGTAAAATAGGCCAGACCTTACATGGAACTATCCATCACCCGAGCCATTTGACTATCTACCTTAAGTAGGTCTAGTCAACTATCTGGTGTCAGAGGTGATGGGGAGAAGGCAGGAGAATGGGGTTAGGTGGGAGAGATAGGTCAACCATGATTGAATGGTGGAGTAGACTTGATGGGCTGAATGGCCTAATTCTGCTCCTATCACTTACTGTTTGACTTTAGGATTACCTCACCATCCCCAGTGCACAATTTTTAATCCTGAGGTTGGGATGAACCAACCAACTTGACAACAAACATCCCCTTTACCATCATCTCCTGGTCCTTTGCCACCATGAAACCCGACCCGAGCCTTTGATCACTCACTACTGCATTACACTCACCCATTGTCTGTACTCCTGCCGCAAAACAGTCAGAGGCATTTTCCATTTTCTAGGATATTAACGTGTGTAACACAACTCATTTATAAAGTGCCAAAAGGATCCACCTGAAAATTATCAACCAATTTTGCTGTCAGAAAACAGTATATGTGCCCGAGGATGGTGTCACTTCCCAGCAAAGTTTTTTTTTTGCCAGCAGATGCACCTTAAAGCAAGAGAAAACATATAACCATACACTGAGGGTAAAGATTTTGGATTCCAGATGTACATTCTGTTGACATTCCTGGCTTCAAGCCAGGAGAATATAGGGCCCAGGCAATCAATCCATTGTTCCCTGACACCTCTTCTCTCCGCCCATAATCGCCAACATGCAATGCTGCTTATTTTTTTTACATCAGAAAATAGAATAGCCTCCAAGTCGTTGAAGAGATTTCCCTCATTCTTTTATCTCGCTGTTCTTTTCCCCATTTTGTCAACCCGGTGAAGCAGTCCCAACTTTTTTACACTGCTGGGGGCTCAAGTAAATTCATATATGTACCAAAAAAAATTCAAATATGAATTTCAACTAAAAGTGGTTAATTATAAAGCAAAAGGTTTTGTGGCAAGTTCAAATGCAGGATGTGTGCAATGGCACATGCAGTATTTGAAAAGCCGGGCAAAGACCTTTCCTGAAGTTTCTTTGCTCAGATGCAGAGCAGGAAAAAGATGACTTACAAACTATTTTTTTTTTCCCTCAGTAAAACCAAACCTTTGCACAGGACCTTTACAAGGCAAACACTGTCTGTTGCCTTTAAGAATATTGTGCAGGAAGAAGGGTTCCAACCCAAAACATCACCTATCCTTCGTCTCTAGAGATGCTGCCTGACCTGCTGACTTACTCCAGCACTTCGGGTCTATCTTTGGTATAAACCAGTCTGCAATTCCTTCCTACGATATGGTTTTCGTATCCTTAATCCCTCTGTGTTTCTTGTATCATTGGAAGAAAGTGAAACTCCAATCTGGTCCCTGAAGCATGTCCAGGTAATCAATCCAGGCTCTGCTGTTCACCCATTCATCTGGATTGTCCCTTCAAGGCCACTGCTCACATTCTAACAGAAGGAATTGAAAATAGCTTAGTCCAATTTTTAAAATTTTTTTTTTATTAAATTGTAAATTGTTGTTTATTTCTGGACTTCAGTCACCAGGAAGGTTGTGGTTATTTCTTTTTGAAAATGCAGTTTTACACCAATCAAAAAAATCAACTACAGGGGAAGGTACTTGTAGAATTCTCCAATTGTTGGGACTTCCAAGGAGGAAAGGGTAAGAAAGAACAGCTGACCGAGTTCTCTACCACCTCTGCCACCCCTCTCCCCCCAGAATTGGTTCTGCTTTCCAAACATTTCCTAAAACAATATAATAGAGAATGTGCCAATTAAGCATTAAATGTGCGGCAGTTCCCTTCCACCTAGATTTAATTCAGGAAATATTTAGTTAAAACAAAGCAAATGCAAGTGAGTTGGGTTGGGCAGTGCATACTGTTTAAAAGCTACCAGTCAATAAGTAATTGAGACATACCTTGTGGTCATCACTCCTAAAGAGTCCACCAGGGACTATGCTGGAACATACAGCACAGAAACACACTGGCCATTAAGTACCTATTTATACCAAGCCCATTTACCAGCACAGAATCCATACTGAAGAAGGTTCTCGACCCGAACGTCACTCATTTCTTCTCTCCAGAGATGCTGCCTGTCCCGCTGAGTTACTCCAGTATTTTGTGTCTACCTTCGATTTAAACCAGCATCTACACATAATCCATACAGTTGTATGGTGGAGGCCAGACTGACTGGTTGCATCACCGCCTGGTTCGGTAATTCAAATGCTCAAAAATGAAGGTGACTTCAGAAACGGGATGGACTTTACTTGGTCCATCATGGGTATTGACCTCCCCACCATCAAATGGATCTACTGGAAGCTTTACTTCAAGGCAGGCTGGCATCAAACACCCTCACACCCTGGCCAACGCTCTCATCTTGCTGCTACAATCAGGAAGGTGGTACAAGAGCCTGAAAACTCACTTCCGGGTACAAGAACAGATTCTTCTTCCCATCAACGATTGGGCTCTTGAACCATCCTGCACAACTCCAACTCTACCTCACCACTGAAGTACAATGGACTTTGCACTAGGATGAACTGTGTACTTTGGTCTGCATTATCAAATTATAGCTAATTAACTGTTTATTTATTTTGGTGTTAGGTTTAACATCACTGTAAAGGTGCAGCAAGTAAGAATGTCATTGTTCCGGTCCCAGTGCATGTGTCAATTAAATACTGAACTCTTGATAAATTAAAAGCCAAATGCTGAAGTCAGTAGTCCAAACAGCATCACTAGAGAACATGGAGAGGTGACATTTTGGATTGGGATCCTTGTTCAGACTGGTCAAGATTTAGACTGATCAAGATTCACACTGGACTCTTGATACCTGTTGTGCTTTGGGAATCTGGGGCTCATCCACAAGCTTCTTCAATGCTGTGAGACTCCTTGTGACCACCACCTTCTCAAGAGTGCATTTCAAATTTGGCTTACCTTCTGGAAGAAAATGTTCTTCCTCAAATCCCTTCCAAACTACTACCTCTAAACTACTTGCTCCTCACCTTAAACGTACACCCTCAGGACTTGGATGTCTCCGCCATGGGGAAATGTTTCTTACTATCAATCTAAATATGTCTGCCGTAATTTTGTGTACCCCTTTGTGTAATTTTGTGTAATCAAGTGTCCCCTCAGCTTGCTCTGTGCCAAGGAAAACAAACACTGCGTATCCAAACCACCATGGTGATTCTCTTTTGCAATTACATCCCTCCTACAGTGATGCAATTAGAAATGCACACAGCTGTACCCCAGTGTTCCATATGCTTTCTTCACTGCCCTCAGGGATCATTGGACTTGGACAAAAAGGTTCCTTTAATTATCAATAATGATCCTGAGGATCCTACCATTCGTAATATATGTTCCAAGATATGTTCTTGACCAGTACAGGTGTCAGAGGTTATGGGGAGAAAGCAGGAGAATGGAGTTACGAGGGCAAGATAGATCAGCCATGATTGAATGGCAGAATAGACTTGATGGGCTGAATGGCTTAATTCTACTCCCATCATTGATGATTTTATGACCGCATTTAATCCCTAAAATGCAACATCTCATACAGTGAAGGATTAAATTATATCTGCCGTTGCCCTGCCCAGTGTACCTACTGATTATATCATCCTGTAGCCGAAGACTACCCTCCTGACTATCTACACCACTCATTTTCCTGTGATCCAGACTTAATAAACAACCTTACCTCCACTACTCACATCGAAGTCATTTATATATTTACACATATATAACAAACAGTAAGTGGCCCAGCACTGATCATTGAGTACACAGCTGGCCACCTGTTTCCAATCACAAAACCACATTCCACCATCACAATCTCTCTCCTTTTAACAAGCTAATTTTGGATCCAATTTGCCAGCTTGCTTTGTACCCTTATGGTCTCTAACCTTTTGGACCAGCCTTCCAAATGGGACCTTGTCAAAGGTTTGATTGAAGTCCATGCAAGCCTCATCAACAATAATTGCATTCTCATCTATATATTTCAACACAATTAGTCACCATTAACAAATCTGTGCTGACAAACCTTGATCAATTCTTGGCTTCCAAAATAGAGCAATCCTACCCTTCAGAATGTTTTACTCCCATAATTTCCCTCTCACTGATGTTAGACTAACTGGCCTGCAATTACCTTACCCGACCCAGCTGCCCTTCTAATCGCGTATAAATGTGTAAAGAAGTGAGTTAGAGAGTGGGGCGAGGTGCTAAAATATCAACCTTTTTAGTTTAGTTTATTGTCATGTGTACTGAGGGGCAGTAAAAAAGCTTTTGTTGCATGCTAACCAATCAATGGAAAGACGGTACATGATTACACTCAAGCCGTCCAGTGTACAGATACATGAAGATAATATTTATTCTCTTATTATTATCTTATTGCAAGATAAAGTCCAACTAAAGATAGTCTGAGGATCTTCAATGGCAGATAGTAGCTCTGGACCGCTCTCTAGTTGTTGGCAGGATAGTTTGGTTACCTGATAACAGCTGGAAAGAAATTGTCTCTGAATCCAGAGTTAGGAGTTTTCACACTTCTGTGCCTCTTGCTTGATAGGAAAGGGGAGAAGCACTTCATTCTGTGTGGTCATGAGATGCTCCATAGGAAGGCTAACAAGTGCAGGTTAAGAAGCTGCTGTCTGCTCCTTAGTCGGAGCCAACAACAAATCAACAAGCGTGTCAGGTATTTCAAATACAAAGACAAAATCTAGATTTTTACCCTCACTTTCTCGTATCATCTTCGGACCTGAAACGCAAATATTCTGGGTTAAGATATGTTGGAGTTCCATTCCTGTAACTGGAAACACAGAGGCTCATCTGGTAGAGCTGCCACCTCAATGCCAGGGACCCAGGTTCGATCCTGACCTTGGGCGCTGTCTCCGTGGAGTTTGCACATTCTCCATGTCTTCCTGGGCTTCTTCCGGATGCTATAGTTTCCTCCCACATCCCAAAGACATGCGAGTTTGTCGGCATATTGGCCCATGTAAAATTGCCCATGGTGTGCACGGAGTGGGTGCGAATGTGGGATAAGGTGGAACTAGCGATAACGGCTCATCATGGACTCGATGGTCAAAGTCTCCATTTCCATTCTGCATCTCTGGACTAAACTGTGGTGAGATGAACTTCCACCCAATGCACAACACCCTATTCAATGACAAACCGAATCATCCCAGATGAAAAGGGTTAGAAAACGAACACACTGATGCAATTGTAAAGAAAACCCATCAACTCCCCGAGAAGATTGCGGAGATTCGGTATGTCAGAGAGGATTCTCTTGAACTTCTACAGGTGTACAGTAGAGTGCACCAGTACAGGGGGAGTACCAGTTCACCAGTACAGTGACTGGTGGCATCACTGCCTGGTTTGGTAACTTGAATGCCCAGGAGCAAAGAAGACTGCAAGAAGTGGTGAACACTGCCCAATTCATCACATGTTCTGACGTCCACACCATCGAAGGGATTTACAGAAATCGCTGCCTTAAAAACATATATTTGCGTGTGTACATGTGTTCACATAGCGGTTGTGGAAAGCATCTTGTCCGGAAATATTACCATCTGGTTTGGGAATTGCTCTGCCCAGGGCAAGAAGGCACTGCAGAGAGTAATGCGTTCCGCCGAACGCACTATGGGAACGTCACTTGCCTCGCTGCAGGAACTATACATCAGGAGGTGCAACTCCAGAGCCAATAAAATCATGGGAGACCCCTTCCACCCCTGCAATGGACTGTTCCAGCTGCTACGGTCAGGCAAACGCCTCCGTTGCCATGCTATGAGAACGGAGAGGTTGAGAAGGAGTTTCTTCTCAGAGGCCATTCGGACTGTAAACTCCTATCTCACCAGCGACTAACTTTACTGAACGTTTTTCCTTCCGCCCACAATATTTAATATGTAAAAGAATATGTGTGTGTTTATGATTGTGTTTATAGTTTGTTTGGTTGTTTGTTTGTTTGTCTTTTTGCACAAAGTCCGCGAGCATTGCCACTTTTCATTTCACTGCACATCTCGTATGTGTATGTGATGAATAAACTTGACTTGACTTGATATCTATTTCTGTGTGCGTATGTGTGTACGCGCGTGTTGTGTGCGATTATGTGTATACACGCACTGAACTTTTTTTCTTGTTATGTTTACATATTCTGTTGAGCTGTTCATTGTTTTATCTGGAACATATGACAATAAAATCCCTGAAAGGGTCACGGGAAGTTGAATGGATAATTCAACCTTGGTGAATACATTCCACAAGGTCTGTTTCCAGGAATTTCCTAATTCCTGTTCTAAATTTCCTCTGACAATATTCCTGGGAAGATCATTGGGAAATTTCCTACTTTAATACGCCTCGTCTCAACACAAGTTGATCCAAAGATATTGCCTGCATCCTGCTACCTCAAATTTACTTCATAAATTTATCACCAACTATTCTAGATAGAGACAAAAAGCTGGAGTAACTCAGCGGGACAAGCAGCATCTCTGGAGAGAAGGAATGGGTGACGTTTCGGGTCGAGGCCCTTCTTCAGACTGTCTCAACCCGGAACGTCACCCATTCCTTCTCTCCAGAGATGCTGCCTGTCCCGTTGAGTTACTTCAGCTTTTTATGTCTATCTTCAGTTTAAACCAGCACCTGCAGTTCCGTCCTATTCACAAACTATTCTTCCTGTTATTTGTCCTAAAATTGCTTGCTCAAACCCAATTGTGAACAAATAGCAAGGTATTTATCATCTGGCCTTGCATTAGTCAAAAGATTGTGGGCATGATAGAAAATATCTAACCACATTAGACACCGATAAACCAAATAGTTTTTGCCAAAGTGTATACAATCAAATAATTTTATTATGGATCCGAGGCATAAACTATTATGTAATTGAATTCAGTTAACTTGAATTCGGTTTGGAATATACTTGAATAAACTTGAAACAACAATTATTCATATTGTATTCTTGCATAGGACTATAATGTATCAGTAAAGAGCAGTAAAATAAGAAGCAAAATCAGTAAAATATGAAGCTGGACCTTCTCCAGCTGGTTAGGGTTCTTGCCAACTAATATAACATTTTATTTGGTGACAAATAATATCTATTGCCAGGTGAACATATTTTCCTACAGACTGCACTAGTGGCTTACCATCTCAGAAATGAAATTAACCAGCCCACCTTGAGATATATTACATCCCTTGTGCAATTAATGAAAAGCCTAAAAATTAGTCCTCCCTCCAACTCGGCCCAAATCGCTTAAAAAACAACAGCAAAGAATAAATCAGAAGCTAATAAGGTTAAATCCGTCTTCCATTTGTTAGCAAGTTAAATTGGCTAAGGTAATCTTCCTTCCACATTCCCTGGTTTGATCTTCATATTGAATTATTCAGAGGTATAGCCGCTTACTATATTTTTGCCCCATTTGAAATAAATTAATTATATCAGATTTGGAAGTATTCTGACAAATCACACTCCTTTTTAAGCTCGTCATACTTTTATACATCGTTGCCATGAACAGACTTCAATTATTTCAATTAGTATTGCAACAACCAGTCACGTTCCCTGGCACCCAATCAAAATACAACACCCCACATATTGTAACAATAAATTCGGTCTAGACTGCTTCACTGGACATAGAAGAAACAATTAGCAAACTGATTCAGAGCATAAACCATTGTACTTGACCATTTAAACACAATTGTGCAGATGTTTATTATTATTCAAATCAATATTCTGCCCAAATCCTGAGTCGCAGTAATGGTAAGAGGCTGTATCATTACCAAAACCATTTGCCATAGCCGTCATTATGCTTCTAAAGAGACCAATTTCAAGATTTCCACCCACAGTTTAGGGCAGAAATCCCAGAGATACTGTCAGGGATACAAGGCTCCTCCACAGACTGCAATGTGTTGCAGCTTGGACACCCAAATAGTTTTTGAAACCTGAATGTAAAAGGTTTTGCATTGAAGGGGAAAATGCAACGCCAAAGAGACAAAATCAGGAACTTCTGTAACCCTCATCATGCGACACCTGTGTGTTGGGCTTCACACCCATTATTAATTTATTCATTTCTCTTTAGTATTAACTGTCATTCCATGAATCTTCTACCCTGCTTTCTTTAATACCAAACAAAGATTTGAAGAATTGATATTAGATGTAGACACATAGAAACATAGAAACATAGAAAATAGGTGCAGGAGTAGGCCATTTGGCCCTTCGACCCTGCACCGCCATTCAATATGATCATGGCTGATCATCCAACTCAGTATCCCATCCCTGCCTTCTCTCCAGACCCCCTGATCCCTTTAGCCTCAAGGGCCACATCTAACTCCCTCTTAAATCTAGCCAATGAACTGGCCTCAACTACCTTCTGTGGCAGAGAATTCCACAGAGCCAGTGCATGGAGAAATAAAATGTGCGTTTCCAGTTATTTCAAATCATTCCGAAAATAGCTAATCCACGCAAAGGATTTAAAATTATGTGGTGTCCTTCAAAGCTAAACAAACAAATCCACTGCACCTTATCACCATAAGAAACAAAGATTGAAGTAAGTGCCTTAGTGCAGTGCAGATTCCTCATTAAATGGGATCTGGCAACTTCAATTCATGTATCAAATAGGAACTACACTTTCTGACCAAATATATGCAATTTCAAGGAAAGGAATATCAAAGATAATAGAACTGTGTTTATCTACTGAGCTGACTATATCCTAACCTTTGTCCTATATAGGTGTTTCACCATTTAACTGAGTGTACTCCTCCAGGACAGACGACAGTGAAGGGCACCAAGCCTTCTTTTGACAAGAGAACTATTATGTAAATGAAAGCTGCTTTTTCTTTTTTCAGTATGGTTGAGAGAGAAGTGGGGGTGGCTGGTGGAAAGAGATGTTGGTTGTGCAAATGAAAGTTCTTCTCTGGCTTTGCCATTTCCCTGTAAATACAGTGAGCTTATGTAAATGAATATGGAATAATACTGGATAACTCAAATATCCTTTGTTAAGTTTGACTATTTTCCAGATGAAGATTGCAGTGACAAGTTTCAAATTTCCTATCGACAAAACTATTAAGAGCAAGAACAATTATATGCACCTAAATGGCACCATTAGCATGACAAAACAAAGAGGGTCATACAGTACGGAAACAGACCTTTTGGCCCAACGTGTCCATGCCAACCATTGATGCTAGTCCACCCTACCTGTGTTTGGCCTCAAAACCTTTCCGATCCATGTATCTGTCCAAATGTTTTTATTTCAATGTTGTGAAATTACCTGCCTCAAATATTTCCTCTGGCAGCTAGTTCCATATACTCACCATGCTCTGTGTGAAAATAATTCCCCTTCAGTTCCCATAAAATCTTTCCCCCTCTCACTTTAAATGTATCTCCTCTGGTTCTTGATTCCCCTACTCAGGGTAAAAGACTGTGTTCACCCTAAGTATCCACCTCATGATTTCATTCACCAATATAAGATTTTCTTTGCATTCTTTCCAGATTAACAACAACCTTCCTGCAGCAGGCTGACCAAAACTGAACACAATTCTCCTCGCCAATGCCTTATACAACTGTAACATAACATCCCAACAATACCCTGGCTGATGAAGGCTGAGCCTGTCTCACCAGTTCAGGATATTTGCATTCCATTTCTGTAGTGAATGGCAAGCGGCAGAACAGGAGGTCAGACCGACCAGCATCTGACCTCCGACTTTCCCATCTTCCTGCATTAAGGCACAACCGGCAACAAAAGACAAGAATGTTTCAGGACAATTTCGCATCAAGTTGCAGAAGATGACATTCTGCCAAATGACCAAATATATCAGTTTCAAGCAATCTTTTTATAAAGGGAGAGATCTCCTGTGCTCAGAACCTTGGCAGGTAGAGCCACCTCCATCAAAATTGGGAAATCTTGGAAGGATGGAGGAGGATTCAGCAAAGCATTAAATGAAAAACAAAAATAATGTAGAGTAAAAATGTAACCCCAGTGTTCAACCAGAAGCCACTGTAGGTTAGTGAGCACAGAGATAATGTCCAGATAGGCACAAAATGCTGGAGTAACTCAGTGGGACAGGCAACATCTCTGGATAGAAGGAATAAGACAGAGATAAGGACGTGTAAAGTATGAAAACGAGACAAAGAGGATGGAAATCAAGGAAAATGTAGAATAGATCATTGTTAGCTTGGATAAGGTAACAAAGCCAACAGCGATAAAATGGAAATGAGGACACTCACACTAATCAGAGAACTGGGGAGAGGGGAGGGATGGAGAGAAGGCAAGGGTTACTTGAAGTTAGAGAATTCAATGTGCATACCGCTGGGGTTTAAGCTGCCCAAGTGGAATATGAGGTGTTGTTCCTCCAATTTGTGCTGGGCATCACTCTGACAATGCAGGAAGTCCAGGACAGAATGGTCAGTGTGGGAATGGGAGGGGGAGTTAAAGTGTTTAGCAACCGGGAGATCAGGTAAGTTTAGGCAGTCTGCCCAGATGTTGCATGGTGTAATTTGGGTTATGCACAACACAAATATTCACAAATTATAATGTATACAGGTCATTCTGGTTACCAGCATGCTGAATCACAAAATTAATTGTGCATATGTAAATTTCAAACTCACCTTAATGTTAATGGAAGAAATTTGAGTGTCATTCCAATTTATCCAAGGACAAGAAATGGGAGTTTTGACAAACAAATTACTGAATGTGAATTATGGAGAAACCACAATTGGCATGTGCTCACACTCTTTAATATGTAAATTTTGAAGCAGTCGGAGTGTTAAAGAGCTTTTGAGGTCACATTAAAATTAGATTCAACTTAAGAAATTGCCCGAGGCTCTCACTGTCCTACTCATGGATTGACAGCAAGAATAATGTGTGTTCCCTACAAATTCCATACAATATAAAAATGGGCGGCTGCTTCATTGACATCAATGTATTTGGCTTTAACATTAAATCTACTTAGTTCAGATTTTTTTTTAAAAGTGCTACATTAATTCCAAGGCTATGATAACACATTCCTGACCATCATCATTTGTAATGGATATCAAAAGGTAGCACAATAAACTGGGATCACTATTAAAATTTGTCATTCTACTTAACTCAAAAATAAGGCGAAACGGAGAATCATCTTAAGCTGATGTAAATTGTCATATTCCATTTATGTAAATGTGATCACATTCCTTTTCTTTCCACTCTGAACAATTGTACCATTTTACAACACAACCTTGAACAGCATTGAATCCCCGCTGGACAGTATTTTCATGGCGCTTGTTCCTTTCTATTTTTTAGCTGATTTTGTGTGAATAGTACCTGGCTGATTACATGTGGCGGTATCATAGCTGAGCTCATCTTTCATCTGGTATTTGCATGTGTGTATTTCAGACTAGTACTCTCGTCTCAGCTAGTGATGAAGTCTTAGATATTCAAGATAGACACAAAATGCTAAAGTAACTCAGCGGGATAGGCAGCATCTCTGGAGAGAAGGATGGGTGATGTTTCGGGTTGAGACCCTTTTTCAGACTGCATTCAAGTCTGTCTTAGACTGATGTTTGCAAGATTGCTGATGATCCAAAGGCTGAAAAAATGAACCGAAAAGGCAGCAGTCACCCAAAGGAAAATACACATGTCGGTTTAAAAAAAAGATGAAGTGTAATGTTGGAAAAGAATATAACAAATGCATAGTCTGTAAATGCAAAGACATTGGTAGGTCATTGTGTATAGATGAATTTGTGTTCTGCTACTAATCATGCAGAAATGTAACGTGTTACAGTAAGCAAGAGGGATGGTAAATAGCAAGATTGCTTTTAGCACAAATTAATGGGATAAAGAGTTTATTTCCATTGCATCTTTCATCTTTTTTCTGCAGCTTCAATCCACAATATTTAAACTCAGAAACAACTGATTTAGGATTGCAATTAGAAAGGCCGCCAGCATCACTGACATTGGGATTCAATTCTTCAGACGAGCATGTAAAAAAAATCTGTGAACTTTGAAACTATTTGAACCCGGCAGCTGGAAAGCTTATTGACTTACTGTAAAAAGGTGAATAAAATCCATCAAGGGATGATGTGGATGAATTGAAGAATGTCTGGCTTCAGGGAGAATTGTCATGTTATATGAACATTCTTCTGCCAAAATTCTACTGGCATGTGCATCAAAGAATGTAGAGCCTGATCTTTGCCTGCATTTCAATTGTGATTTATAACCTAATAAGAAAAGGTAAATATGTTGACCAGTGCAACCAAATTGTTTATTCTGTAGGATACAAATGTAACTGTAAGAACAATAAAAAATAAGGCTTTGTATGTGTTATAAAGTTTTCATGACCTCCGGATGTCCAGAAGCACTTTAGTGTCAATAAAATTGACTTTGAAATAAAAATGCTAGAAATATTCAACAGGTCAGAGAGCATCTGTGGGGAGAAAAATATAATTAACACTTCAGGTCAATGGCCTTTCATTAGAACTGTAAAAAGTTAGTCTTGTTTTCATTTGCAGAGAAAGGGAGGGATGGGGAGAACAAAGGGGATATTTGTAAGAATGAAAACCAAGGGACCGAGTAATACAAGTGGTTGTGGTGCTGCATGCAAGAGGGTGGTGTAGCCTTGCTAATTACAGCTGATCTGTCAGGAGGAGTTTTAAACAAAAGACGTAAACAGAAGGAAAACAATGAGAAAAGATAGCAAAAATGAAACAATGTTGAAAGATGGATACAATATACTGCAGTTACTAGAGATTATAAAAAGAATGCCGGAAACACTCAGCAGGTTGGGCAGCCTCCACGGAGAGAAAAAACTCAAAGTAACACATGGGTAGCATAAAATGTATGAAGGGTCTCGTCCCAAAACGTAATTTGCCCATTTCCTTTTGCAGATGCTGCCAGACTCGCCAACTTCCTCCAGCTGTTTTCTCCTTTTTTGGGCTACAGATTCCAGCACCCAGTCACTTGCGTCTCCGTTGGCGGCAGCGGGAGACTCGGCAGTGGTGGGAGCCTCGGCGGCAGCGGGAGCCTCGGCGGCCGCGTGAGCCTCGGCGGCAGCGTGAGCCTTGGTGGCGGAGGGGCCTCGCAGTCGATGAGCGTGTTGGGGAGGGGAAGACAATGGGGACCCGGTGGAGGGGGATCGCCGTGAAGGACAATGGGGACCCAGCATGGGGGGACCGCCGTGAGGGGCGGTAGGAAAACAAAGGGGGACCTGGTGTGGGAGAAGATGGGTGGGGGGCACATTCCAGCTTAGAATCCTCTGCCCTTTGGATAAGTTTGTGTTTCTTTGTTCATTTGAAGGTGCTGTGCACACGGCAGGCAGCCAACCGTCGCTTGTCTTTTTACTTTTAATTTCAAGTTTTTGTGTTGCTTGTGTGCTGTGACTGTCGGCAGACCAATTCCCCTCTGGGGATGAATAAAGTTCTATCATATCGTATCATATCGTTTAATAAATTAGCCATTGATCTGAAATATGAATTCTGTTTTTCTATCCACAGATACTGCCTGACCTGCTGGGCATTTCCAATATTTTCTGCCTGGCTGACCCCGTAGAAATGGAGAAGAAACAGCTCAGAAATGAACGTTTAGAAAGGAACTGCAGATGCTGGTTCATACCAAAGATAGACACAAAGTACTGGAGTAACTCAGCGGGTCAGGCAGCATCTTTGGAGAAGGATCGGTGACGTTTTGGGCCAGAACCCTTCTTCAGACGGAGATGACTGAAACGTCGCCCATCCTTTTACTACAGAGATGCTGCCAGACCTGCTGACTAACTCCAACACTTTGCATCTATCATCAGAAAGGAAAGTATTTTCTTCCCTTTGACATTTGTGTGGTTGGGTTGAGAGAAGCAAGAGTGCTCCTCCACAATCACAGGTTTTAAGTTTCACCCATCATATTTCCCCCAGTACATTCTCAATAGCCATATATTTATCTTAGGCCAAAATACTCCATAATGAAGAATTTGCTGCCAGATGATAGTGAAACCAGTGATTAGATAAATGAAAGTGGAACAACCTCAGTCAAAGACTCAATGCATAGTTAAATGTCTGCATCCAAAGAGAGTCATCATTTGTGCAATTAGAGTGATGTTTTCTTATCATTGGATTGAGTGATGTGTTGTATTTTGTGTCAACACAAAGTAAACAAACCACAGAAAGGGCTATGCAGTCATTTCAACGGCAAGCATCTTTTTACGCAACGTGATATGTAATTAGTTACCCAGTAACCCTCTCCGGAATTTAAAAAAATCACCAAGTGTTAAAATGCAATCTTCCAGGCAATGAATTGACATGACATAACTTCATAAAATGCAAGTTTCACAACTTTGTGCTCTTTTTCTGTGTATCTCTAAAATCAAATTGTCTACACCTCGTTGCCATATATAACTGATCTGGGACAACAATAGCCTATCTGGACTTGATCAAACCAATCATGAAAAAATGTAAACAGCATATTATATCTTAGCATTGAAATTTCCATCAAGAGCTGGATCTTCAGAAAAGAACCGCTTCCCACTTGTGCTTGTTCCGTGGTGCACTTTTGTTCACACAGTAAAAACCAATTAATTTCACCTGTTCATGATGCCAGGCAGTTTAGATTAATGAGCATAACAACAACTGCAACTCAGACTAACTGATGAAATATGGAAACAAGGAACTGCAGATCTTGATGCACAAAAGAAATAACAACATGCTGGAATAATTCAGGGGTCTCTGGATTGTGGGGGGGGGGGGGGGGGGGGGGGGGGTGGTCGAGATGAGCTAGAAGAGAGGTGAGGTAGACCAAAGCCAGGCAGCTCATGTTAATATAGGTGAGAAATATTTTGGATAGGCAGATAATTGGATAAAGGTCAAAGATGAAAATGCAAAATATGACGAAAGGTTTGAAGTGATGCAAATTGTAACACTCAAGGAAGGAATTTAGGTGGACGGGGAGGGGGAGGAAAGGAGTAATATTTCATCCCCACCACCACCCCCTTACAATCAGAAGGCTCCCAACCCGAAACATCATAACCCAAACCAGAACATCCAAGTTCTCCAGAGATGCAGCCTGATCCGCTGATTACTCCAGCACTTTGTATGAAACATCCTCATCTAGATTTGAAAGGGAACTCAAACAGTTTACTTTCAAACCATTGTCCAGAGAATCTATGAATGATGAGAATTGTTGATCCAATGCCAGGAATAAACAGATTTGATATTAATACACAGTTTACATCACAGACTGATTTCCACCCCTCTGAAAATGTCAGACATAGAAATTGGACATCTTTTTTATCCCATTAAAAGCACAATTTTCCCCTATAGTCTGCCCGTCATCCCTCCCTGAAGTTTACATTTTAAAAGTCCAATTAACATCTGAAAAATTACTTCTTGCATTCTTTTAATGTGTACATTGGAATTTGGCAAACAAACAGAATGTTGCTTCATTAAGAACACTCTTACCATATATCAAACATGTGTGGTTTTCCCTGCTTGCTGCCTTGTAAAATTGTCAGTTATTCCAGGACAACAGTCAACCTGACGGTTTAACCAGCTGTCATGCAACAAAGAAGATTATGGATCTTTAACTCAAGAGGATGGATTGTTTGCTAACTTCCCATAGCGTGTAGTCCGTCCTCCCACACCACAGATCTTGGAGTAGACAGACGTCCGAGACATATAACCACGCTATTGTGCAGCTCTTTTAATTAAAAGAATACAATTGCAATCATTGCTCATAAGGAGGCACTGGAGAAGCTTCGGAACAACACCGAGAACAACCAAATGGCAAAGCAGTTGACGGGTATGAGAATCACAATACCTACGGATGTAATGTCATGTAAAATAATTGCAAGGAAATTGACATTGTAAACAAAAATTCGAGAAGTAGCATTACTGGCTGAAAGTTTTATACACAGGACACACTGTGAACGGATCACACAGCCACTGTTACATGTCACCCACTAAAACAGATGTAACATGCAAGTTGCAATCATTTAATGCAGAAACAAGGAATTGTACACAAACTAAGGTTTACAAAAAAGGACACAAAGAGCTGGAGTAACTCATTTAAGTTTTATTTTTTCCCTGTTGATTGAACACGCTTCAAATCTACCACATGTTTCACTAACACATTGAAAGACCAATGTGCAGCGTCACCCATTCATGACTAACTAGTTTTAAAGTTAGTTTCCGGCGTTTACTATTTTCAGCACATATTTGATTGATGCGTTAACGTAAAGATTACACTTTTGAAACTATACCTGTAGAGACATCCGGAACGTAGTTTTAAGTTGTATTTTCTTTTTCCAGACTGTGCCGTTTGGTGGCGTTATCCCCCAGCAACATGCGCTTTCAGGTGAGAAATTGACAGCCAGGTAATTTAAATCTGCCTCCACCGTGGTCCTTTAACTCAAACACTATCACGAATGTCATCTGTGACATTGTATGGATCGTACCCGTTTAAACTAAGCAGGTTTACACTAAAAAGAGTGATAACAAAACAAAAGTTGCTCACCTTTGCAGACTCCTGTCGACGGCCCTCGGTCTAGTCCGGAGCTGCTGTCCCCGTCCTCCCCTTCCTCAGCACCAGGCAGGTTCTCAGTCACACACCACAGACCCGTGTCACATTTGCCCAAGTCGGTGTCTAGCTCGCCGCACGTGTCCCCCTTCTGCCTGGCGCACAGCGAGCAGCAGCCGCAGGCATCCAGCACCTTGGCGCCCGGGCAGGCTGGCGGCTCCTCGCACTGCTCCCGGCTACACGGCTGGCAGTCGCGTGTCCGCCCGCTCGCCGCTCGCCAGCAGCCCGACCACAGTAAGCAGACCGCCAGCAACCCGGCGCCGTCGCAGCGCACCCGCAGCATGACAACTCCGGCAAGAGGCACACGCAGTTTGCAAACTAACTTTCCAAAGATGCCTCGAAACAACAAGAAGACTCCCCTGCTGTCTTAACACTTCACAAATTGCCCCTGGTGCTCCAACATGAGTTCAAGTCAGAATCCTTTTTTTGTGTGTTCCTTTGCAATAGAAGAATTCTCACGCGTGTTTCCCCTCCACCCCCTTTGCATTGGAGCTCCCAATCCGTATTGTTAAGTTGCTGCGCCGACCCGCAGCTTAGTTTAAGCAGCTGAGCCGAGAGTGAAGCAGATTGTAAATGCGCTTCTCCTCCTCCTCGTCCTCCAGCCTGGAGCTCGCGCCGCTCTGATTGAGCCCCGGGCCCGTGACGCGCGCCTGGTTAACCCTCCCTCCCCGTGCTCGCGCACAGCTCGCGCCCGCCGGGCACCCGGCCAGTTGCAGGTCGCGCCTGGTGCTGCTGCTGCTGCTGGCGACCCGCTATGAAACTGTGCACTGTAGCAAGGAGGGGGGTTTGCAGCTCGGCATTAAACCGTGCGCTCTTATCTACAGGATGGGGTTGCAGTTGCAGCCCCGACTTGGCAACGCCAAGCTGATTATTTTCGTTTTAATGTGTAGGAACTGCAGATGCTGGTTTAAACCGAAGAGAGACACAATAAAGCTGGAGTAACTCAGTGGGACAGGCAGCATCTCTGGAGAGAAGGGATGGGTCGAGATCCTTCCTTCACCCATCCCTTCTCTCCAGAGATGCTGCCTGGCCCGCTCAGATACTCCAGCATTTTGTCTCTATTTTCGGTTTTAAGTCGTTCCCTCTGCGGTTTCATCCAACAGCTCCGTTAAATCAGAATGAAGGATAAGCAAATAAAAGAGGGAAATTGTGGACAATAATTAAAGCCCAGTCGTGAAGGAAGTATAGGACATTTGCAGATAATACAAAGGTGGACAAAAAATGCTGGAGGAACTCAGCGGGTGAGGCAGCATCTATGGGGCGAAGGAAATAGGCAACGTTTCGGGTCGAGACCCTTCTTCAGACTAATTGCAGATAATACGAAATGATTTTGCTTAAATTGTTTCTTTTCTAATGGGTTCCTTTCATTTTGTTTCCACCTTTTCTGCCTCCATGGCACTTTCCACACCACTTCATTGCAACTTTGTAGCGTCACCCGGGCCGGTCTCGTCACGACGGAGAAGGGATCGGGACAATTATCAGATATTTCTTGGCTTACCATGGTGGAGATGGGTTTGGTGGGTCAGAGGATCCCAGAAGAGCGGCTCAGAGGACGGGAGACTCCTGTTGAGATAGTGAGAAGATACGAGGCTGCAGATGCTGGAATCTTAAGCAAAATAAGTATTTTTGTTCTTCAGACATAGATAGTAATTCACCAGAATTGTTCCTGGGATGGTAGATATGCCATATGAGGTAGGATTGAGTTGACTACGCCTGTAGGAAGGAACTGCAGGTGCTGATTTAAACCGATGATAGACACAACACACTGGAATAACTCAGCGGGTCAGGCAGCATCTCTGGAGAACATGGACACGTAACGTTTCGGGTCGGGACCCTTCTTCAGTCGCTTATCCATGTTCTCCAGAGATGTTGCCTGGCCCACTGTGTTACTCCAGCACTTAGTGTCTTTTTTTTTGTGGTAAACCACCATCTGTAGTTCCTTGTTTCTACAAAATGCTGGAGTAACTCAGCTGTCCAGGCAGCACCCGTGGAGGAAATGGGGCAGCAGTTTGAGGAAGGGTGCCAACTCGAAATGTCGTCTGTCCATGTTCTGCACTGATGCTGCCGGACCAGCTGAGTTCCTCCAGCAGTGTGCTTTTTGTCTGTGCGTCTTGCAGGAATTCCAGTCATCCAGGTGTCCCACAGACGAAGTGGTCGGCGAGGGCAAGTTTCCACATTCTCTGACTCCATGATCAATGAACCTTGATAGTCCGGTCCGGTGATAATACATTTTATTTTCTTTATGTTCACTCGCGCGCAGAATTCCGGCCGAAAACGACTGGCAAAACCCTTTTTGTTGTTTAACTGAAAACCACTTGACTGGAATAATGAGACAGCTGTGAGTGGCACGGGACTGATCGGAGAGCGACTATCACCACTCTCATCTTCACAGAGCTGCTTGTCTCTGAGCACAAAACAGAAGCCATTCGTATGGGTTCGAAGATCTCAAATAAGTGCAGACCCACGCGCAAGAGTCCAATGTTGATTTAGATCGGCACAGACTACAGATATGTGTTCTTAGCTCGGCTGGAATCTGCGTGGAGTTTGCACGTTCTCCCGTGATCGTGTGCCCACCCCCATGATAACCCCAAATCCGCACTAACCCGTTACCACGGAGCAGGTTATTGCTAGGATAATCAGCGGGGAGTTGAGATTGGGCATTTGAGAGGGATCCTGGAAATAAACGAAGAAATGGGATTGTGTTCAAGAAGGAACTGCAGATGTTGGAAGATCGAAGGTACACAAAATTGCCGGAGAAACTCAGCGGGTGCAGCAGCATCTATGGAGCGAAGGAAATAGGCGACGTTTCGGGCCGAAACCCTTCTTCAGACCGATAGCTTTATATATAGATAGTGCCGATATCTGATCGACAATTGTGCTATGGTTCCGGCCAATTACTCATCACTTGCACAGAATATGCCTCAATTGATTGATTATAAGATTACCTGCTCCACTTTGGTTTCTTTACCCGTACAGAGCAATTGTTCGGAATATATTCAACTTATCCCAGCTCAAATGTTTTGTTTTCTCATTGGCATTCCAAAGAGCCTTACTCAGATTCAAATCTATTCCTTTCAGTAACTTCCTCTCATAACGGAACGGAAATGAAATATTCGACGCAGGACCTGCCACAGAATATGGATACCAATATGCAAATATGGATACCACAACACGTCAGATTGACATAACATGCTGGAATAACTCAGTGGACTAGGCAGGATCTCTGGAGAAAAAGTATGGGTGACGTTTCGGGTCGGGGCCCTTCATCAGACTGAAAACCTCCTCTCCGTCCCGTTATGAGAGGAAGTTGCTGAAACGATGTGAACACTTTTTTTCAGCATGAAGACTCCCGACATGAAACGTCACCCTTTCTCCAGAGATGTTGCATGACCCGCTGAGTTACTCTAGCATTTTTTAGTCTATCTTTGGTATAGACCAGCATCTGTAGTTCTTTGGTTCGACCTCAGAGAGAAGGGCAGACGATTGAAGCAATGGATCTCTGCCTATTCTGTGCAGCGCTCCATTTGCACACTCTGATCGCTGTGGAAGGATTCGTCTCAGTCGTTCAGAACCACAACTATGTGGACGTTGGGTTCTCAGTGAGTTTTTTTTTAGAGAGCAAATACACCTGATTTTCATAAACCTCTTAGCTTCATGTGTGATTCCAATCCAGATATTTTTAAAATCACTGTCCACTGGTATATTCCAAAAAGCCAGCAAGTATGCTTGCCAGCAGAAGGGTCCCGACCTGAAACGTCACCTATCCATGTTATCCTTGTGTAGACCTTGCGATAAAATTCAGTTCTTGTTGATCCATTGTCACAAAACGAGTTTTATTAAACGGAAGCCTTTCGTTTTTGACGAAGGAGTTGAACGTATGTTTTTTCGGCTAATGCAAAAAGCTTTGCCTAAGATGCGACATTTTCACAGGCCATTCGGTTTACGGAGATTTGCTGTTTCTCTCAATGCATTGGTAGTTGGGCTTGCAAATGAATACCGTCTTTCATAAATTCCAGCGATAGAAAATTACATTAACGATTTCCGGAATATGAATAATTTCATTTGGATAGTACTTAACTATGGTCTGTAGTGTTTTATTGTCATATGCCCCGAAATGAAACAATTAAATTCTTACTTGCAGCAACACAACAGATATGAAAACGGAGTCCTCTGTAATCACTATAAACAACAAAAAATAAGTTCCGTATATTAAAAAAAAACTAACAATAATAGTGCAAAGCCAAAAACGATGCCCCAAGTCTATGTGTAGGAAGGAACTGCAGATGCTGGTTTACACTGACGATAGACACAAAATGCTGAAGTGACTCAGTGGGACAGGCCGCATCTCTGGATAGAAGGAATGGGTGGCGTTTCGGGTCGAGATCCTTCAGACTGAGAGTCAGGGGAGAGGCAGACACAGATATAGAAAGATAAGGTGTGAAAACAGACATCAAAGGAGACGATCATCAAGGAATATGTAGAATAGATCATTGTTAGCTAAGGGAAGGTGACAACGAAGCATACAAAGATAAAATTCAATCAAAGGTTAGACAGTTAGACTGGTCGGAGAACTAGGATGGGGGAGGGATGAAAGAGAAAGGGAAAGCAATAGTTACTTGAAGTTCGAGAAGTAAATATTCATACCGCTGGGTTGTAAGCTGCCCAAGCAAAATATGAGGTGCTGTTCCTCCAATGTAGTTTGGAGTGTCCAATGGTTATTGTCCAGTGGTCTTTGTCTTCAATCCTTTACAAGTGTCTTCAATTGCAAGAGAGAAACAGCCAAGGCTGAGTCTTGAGTTTGATCTTTCCTGGTCCGAGAACACTAATGCAATCATCAAAAAAGCACATCAGCGCCTCTACTTCCTGAGAAGATTACGGAGAGTCGGATTGTCAAGGAAGACTCTCTCTAACTTCTACAGGTGCACAGTCGAGAGCATGCTGACCGGTTGCATCGTGGCTTGGTTCGGCAATTTGAGCGCCCTGGAAAGGAAAGGACTACAAAAAGTAGTAAACACTGCCCAGTCCATCATCGGCTCTGACCTTCCTTCCATCGAGGGGATTTATCGCAGTCGCTGCCTCAAAAAGGCTGGCAGTATCATCAAAGACCCACACCATCCTGGCCACACACTCATCTCCCTGCTACCTTCAGGTAGAAGGTACAGGAGCCTGAAGACTGCAACAACCAGGTTCAGGAATAGTTACTTCCCCTCAGCCATCAGGCTATTAAACCTGGCTCGGACAAAACTCTGATTATTACCAACCACTTTCTGTTATTTGCACTATCAGTTTATTTATTCATGTGTGTATATATTTATATCATGGTATGTGGACACATTTATCTGTTTTGTAGTAAATGCCTACTATTTTCTGTGTGCTTAAGCAAAGCAAGAATTTCATTGTCCTATACAGGGACACATGACAATAAACTCACTTGAACTTGAGTTTAAGTAAAGGATGTAGCAGTTTAATATTTTCATGGCCATACTTAGTATGGATGTTGATTTTGAATGAATGAATGCATTTTCGATCAGTCCAATGTACCAGACCAATAATTGGCCAATAACATTCTTGAAATCCAATTACATTTGGTGTTCATTGTTATTTCTGAATCTCCATCTATGCAGAGATCAATATCTCCTCTGCTAATCCATAGAAGGGTAGTATTAGATACTGAAGCTGCAGCTGCCAAGATAAGACCGATATGATATATGAAACGATACGATAGAACTTTATTTATCCCAGGAGGGAAATTGATTTGCCAGCAGTCATAAAACACAAGATACGTGAAACATAAAATTAAAGTGATGAGTGGAAATGATTGGAAATGTGCAAAGAGGTGGGTGGGGATTATCTACCACATGACAGAAGGGGGAGTAGTTGTACAGTTTGATAGCCACAGGGGAAAAGGAGCTTCAGTGGCGTTCTGCATTGTATCATGGTGGAACCAGTCTGTTGCTGAAGGTACTCAGGTTGGCCAGTGTGTCATGTCTCTACTCTTTATTTAATTCCGCTTACATGTTTTTCCTCTACTTGCTAAATTTTTGTAAGGTGTCCTTGAGACTCTTGAAAGGCGCCCATAAATAAAATGTATTATTATTATTATGTACCAGTGTAAGTTTTAGGAACATGATTAGGTCATCTGGCCCTTTGAGTACACACTGCTTTTCAACAAAATATCTGATTCAGATTATAATATGATAAAAGGCATACATAGATAGAATCATTTTCCCAAGGTGATGGTGTCAAAAACAACATGGCCTAGATGCAACACAAAATTGCTGGGGAAACTCAGCGGGTGCAGCAGCATCTATGGAGCGAAGGAAATAGGCGACGTTTCGGGCCGAAACCCTTCTTCAGACTGATGGGGGGTGGGGGGGGGGGGAGAATGAAGGAAAAGGGGAGGAGGGGGAGGAGGAGGAGGAGCCCGAGGGCGGGCGGATGGGAGGGTGGGAGGAGACAGCTAGAGGGTTAAGGAAGGGGAGGAGACAGCAAGGGCTAGCAAAATTGGGAGAATTCAATGTTAATGCCATCCGGACGCAAGGTCCCCAGACGGAATATGAGGTGCTGTTCCTCCAATTTCCGCTGTTGCTCACTCTGGCAATGGAGGAGACCCAGGACAGAGAGGTCGGATTGGGAATGGGAGGGGGAGTTGAAGTGCTGAGCCACCGGGAGTTCAGGTAGGTTATTGCGGACTGAGCGGAGGTGTTTGGCGAAACGATCGCCCAACCTATGCTTAGTCTCCCCGATGTAAATCAGCTGACATCTAGAGCAGCGGATGCAGTAGATGCAAGTTCAGGGAAAAGAGATTTAAAGGGGATTTGAGGGGAAACTTCATCTTGCATAGAATGGTTGCTATGGAGCACATTGCCAAAGCAGATAGTGGAGTCACAATTACAGTGCCCTCCATAATGTTTGGGACAGACCCATTCTTTATTTATTTGCTTCTGTACTCCACAATTTGAGATTTTTAATAGAAAAAATCACATGTGGTTAAAGTGCACAGTCAAATTTTACTAAAGGCCATTTTTATATATTTTGGTTTCACCATGTAGTAATTACAGCAGTGTTTATACATAGTCTCCCCATTTCAGGGCACCATAATGTTTGAGACACAACAACATCATGTAAATGAAAGTAGTCATGCTTAGTATTTTGTTGGATATCCTTTGCATGCAATGACTGCTTGAAGTCTGCAATTCATGGACATCACCAGTTGCTGGGTGACTTCTCTGATGATGCTCTGCCAGGTCTGTATTGCAGCCATCTTTAGCTTATGCTTGTTTTGGGGGCTAGTCCCCTTCAGTTCTCTCTTCAACATATAAAAGGCATGCTCAATTGGGTTCAGATTTGGTGATTGACTTGGCCACTCAAGAATTAACCATTTTTAAGGTTTGAAATACTCCTTTGTTGCTTTAGCAGTATGTTTGGGATCATTGTCTTGCTGTAGAACAGGGGCTCCAAACTATGACCTGTGGGCTACATCCAGCCCCCAATGAGATTTTATCCGGCCGGCAGCTTAGCTCTTAACACGTTCCGTGTGGCGGGCTATTTAGCGGGTTCTGTGGTAGCGCGGGAACTTACACGTCAGTTTGCCATAGGCTATCAAGTTGAGGCAATAATGTTTAGTGCAATTACTGAGGTTTCCGGTAGGAAGGGAGGAGCACTAGAACCCAGCAGTGTCAGACCACATGCTGTGATGAGGTGATGGCTCTGACCCGCTGGTGGCCAGTGGACAGGCGAGGGTCAGCGGAGTCGCTGGTGAAGGCTCATGGGGGGCTGGAGTAGAGATACGGGATGACGGCAGCAGCATTGGTGGCCCAGAAAGACAGTGAAGGTCAGCGGCAGTGGCCTGTGAGTGAGTGGGTGTGGGTGGGTGGATGAGTGAGTGGGTGGGTGGGTGAGCGGTTGAGTAAGTGGTTGACATTTCTTTATTTTTTCCTACAGCCCACAAAAATGTGTCAAATATATAATGCTGAAAAGTTTGGAGGCCCCTGATGTAGCAATGTTACAAAATGTTGAGATTTAAAAAATCAAGTCTGCAATTTATCCCATCAGATAAAGCATAAAAATATGTTTAATTTGACACCTAATTCACTTTCATATCTTCAGTATTAAAACAGTTATGGCCATTTTCATACTCATACTCTGAAATTAGCATCTTGTTCCCTATTGCTTTTCTATTGACTCAACTCAAAAGCTGTGATCGAGAACAGTCAAAAGCCCATAACTTTCTTAAAAATAAAGAGAATTGAATGGAATTTTCAGTTATTATAGATTGAAGCATTCTGAAACAAATATGAAACAATCTTACTTGGATGACCTGAAATTAAAGCATATTTAATTAGTTAGTTACCTAATTTAGTTAGTTACCTAATTGTAGCTAATTACAAAATTCAATTACTAGATCTATACATCTATCCATTTCTTAAGAAAAGGTTAACATTTTTAAATAGCCTAAAAGTGTCCAAATAACATTCACACAAGAATTCACAATATAACATGATTTTTAAATCTCATTGTCATGGGTTTATAGGCCAAATGGAAGGACTTTATTGTTTAATTCCCGTAAATTAATGGCCATTTTAATCATCTTGCGAGTGGGTTTGTGTGGAACGCGATCGATTGGAACGTTGCGGTTGCGGTGAATTTAAACCCCATATCGGCAGGAAAAACACTGCCGGTTCGTATATTTACATAATCACATTTTCGCTGATGAAATTTTGATTAAAGTAATCCTAAGAAGCAAGTTTATATGTAAAATAAACGACTTACCTTATGTTTTGTCCTGTACATGAGATCCGTTCTGTTGCCTGCGTTGACGGCATTAGAAGTAGCTTTTTATTTTACTCCAGCGCTGAAATTGTCCCGCGTTTAAAAAAAAAAAAATTCTGAGAACGGCAGTAGGGACGATTTTTCAGCATCAGGTAGTAGCCCGAGAAAATATATCTCGGACAGGCAGGAGAAAACGGCATTTTAATCCCGCCCCCCCCCTCAAAGGCTGCCAGTGGCAGAACTGCAGCGCTGCTGAAGGTAAGTTTTGTAACATACCTACCTGATCTAGAATGAACCGTCAGCCAATGAGTATTGAGGCATTTGTTTGAACTTGAGCAGATAGGATGTGTCTTTACACTTCAGAATTCATAAAGCTACTGCCATCAGCAGTTGTATCATCAATGAAGATAAGTGAGCCAGTACCTTCAGCAGTCATACATGCCCAGGCCATAACATCCCCACCAACGTGTTTCACAGATGAGGTGGTATGCTTTATATCTTGGGCTGTTCCTTCTCTCCTCCATGCTTTGCTCTTGCTATCACTCAGATACAAGTTAATCTTCATCTCATCTGCCCACAAGACATTTTTCGAGAACTGTGGTTGCTTTTTTAAGTACTTATTGGCAAATTGTAACCCGGCCATCCTATTTTAACGGCTAACCAGTGATTTGCATCTTGCAGTGTCGCCTTTGTATTTCTGTTCATGAAGTCTTCTGCAGACAGTGGTCATTGACAAACCCACACCTGACTCCCAAAGAGTGTTTCTGATCTGTCAGACAGGTGTTTGGGGATTTTTCTTAATTATAGAGAGAATTCTTCTGTCATCAGCTGTGGAGGTCTTCCTTGGCCTGCCAGTCCCTTTACGATTAGTAAGCTCACTAGTGATCTCTTTCTTCTTAATGATGTTCCAATCAGTTGATTTTGGTAAGCCTAAGGTTTGGCTGATGTCTCTAACAGTTTTATTCTTGTTTCTCAGACTCATAATGGCTTATTTGACTTTCATTGGCACCACTTCGGTCCTCATGTTGATTAAAAAGCAATAAAAGTTTCCAATGGTGATGGAAAGACTAGATGCTGAGAGCTCTCTTGTACCTGCATTAAGGAGGCAATTAAACACACCTGAGCAATTACAAACACCTGTGAAGCCATGTGTCCCAAACATTATGGTGCCCTGAAATGGGGGGACTATGTATAAACACAGCTGTAATTTCTACATGGTGAAACCAAAATGTATAAAGATGGCCTTTAATAAAATCTGACAATGTGCACTTTAACCACATGTGAGTTTTTTCTATTACATATTTCAAATTATGGAGTACAGAGGCAAATAAATAAATGATGGATCTTTGTCCCAAACATTATGGAGGGCACTGCATATGTTTAAGAGACAATTAGACAGACACTTGAATAGAAGCTATCACAGGCACATGGGGGCAGAGTAGACAAGCAAAAAGGTGAACAGGCATGAGGTGAGCAGAGAGACCCCTGTCTGTGGAGTAGAACTCAATGATTCTGTTAAAATCATGGCTGATTATGTCTTGTATTTCTGCTGATGGGATGGCATACAACAAAAGTTCTTCACTGTATCTCAGTATATGTGATAATAAATTAAACTAAACTAAACCAAACCTCTGCTTTACTTTCCTGCATTAATCCCTTACCTCATTATCACTTGAACATTTGGATATCCATCAATATCTGTTTCAAATAAACTCAATGACAGCCTCCACAGCACTCCGAGATAGAGGTGACCCTAAACTTCACCTATTCCTTTTCTCCAATCTCCTGTGATGCTGTCTGACCCACTAAGTTACTCTAGCTTTTTGTGTCTATCTTCAGTTTAAACCAGCATCTGCAGTTCCTTCCTAGAGACCTAGTCAACTCAATCGCTCCTCATATGGCACACCTACCATCCCCGGAACAATTCTGGTGAATTATCATTGCTCTCCCTGTGTGGCAACCTTTATCTTTTTTTTAAGTCTGAAGAACAAAAATACTCACAATACTCCAGGTGTAGCCTCACCAATTGCAGTGAGACATCTTTAATTCTGTATTCATTCCTCACATAATATTGACCAACACACTGCTAAAACAAGGAACCACTAATGCTGATTTACAAAAGAAGACGAGCGGACAGCATCGCCACAAACAGAACACGCATTTTTAAGAGCTTCGTCCCTGCCACAGTGAGACTCTTGGCCAAAACAAAATGAACTGATGTCCTGACCTACCTCATAGCATATCATATTATATCATATTATATTGTCTCCTGGGCCTGTGCAATTTACAATGCAATCGACACTTTTATATAGGGTTTGTGCAATTTACAATGTTCTCACTTTCCCCTTTATATAGGGTTTTAGGCACTTTCTTTTTTATTTTTAGAGAAGTATATGTTTTTATAGATTATGTGTCTTTCTGTGTGTCTTTTTAAGTTGACTTGACTTGACTCTCTGAACAACCGCACAAGAATTCCTATGTGTGTAAGCACAAATGGCAAATAAAGTTTTTGACCTTTTGACCTTTGTATGGTGGAGTAGCTCAGCGGATCAGGCAGCATCTCAGGTGAACATGGATTGGTAACGTTTCAGATCCCGGCCCTTCTTCAAACTCCAGTCCTCTGCTACTTTGGCATGTTACTTTCAGCGCCAAAGTCACTTTGAACATCAACATTTCCAAATGTCTCTCCATTTTAAAATACTCTGTTTCACTGTTGTGTGCACTGTAGTGGGTGATCGCACATTTGTCTGCATTATATTCCATCTGCCATATATTCGCCCACCTTTTTAGCTTGTCAATAGCCCCTTGAACCTTCTTCACATCCTGCACTACACTCACAATCCCAGTTGCTTGCGTGTCATCAGTAAACTTGGGAATATGATATATGATCCCCTCACTGAATCCTTGATAGAGATTGTGAACAGATAAGGCTCAAGCACCCAATCCCACTAATTCCTAAGATGGACACAAAGTGCTGGAGTAACCCAACTGGTCAGGCAACATCCCTGGAATAAAGGATGCAAGATGTTTCGGGTCGGGACCTTTCTTCAGAGCTCCCACTCATGCCTAACTAGCCGTGGCCTGTAAATGTGGCAAAAATCTGTTTACGTCCACTCTTTGTTTTTGCTCTATACCAATCCACGCTGATGTATTTACCCACAGTTCCATGTGCTTTAACTTTATTCAGAAAATGTTTGTGCCCAAACTGGTTAAATTATTAATCTTGGTGCTAGGTAATGAGTATATGACCATTCAAACAATCAATTAGGCAAAGTGACAGACAAAAGAATCAAAAGTGTTCAGCGTGAGAAGCAGCACATATTTTTATGCAGGGAGTGGACGGGGTGAGGATGGCAGAGGAGGCAGATTGTGCTGTTTGGAATGGGAAAGGATTTGAAGTGTCAAATTAAGATTTTAGCCCAATGTTTCTGGAGTGTTCCTTACATCCATAAACCTGTGGCCTTAAGGCACGATTGTCACCAACAATTACAGTGATCTGGAGATAACATTTCTTAAATAATATCATCAAGGTTATTATACCTTCAATCTTGAGCATTGTTATTCACATCTGGGATTTGTAAAAATGTATGGATAATATCAAAATAATTATATTATTTGACCTGAAGTCATCCATTTAAACAGAAACCTAGGTCCACAGGCTTACATCTAAGAGGATCTGATGCTGTAAGAATGTTCTATAATCCGGATTGAATTGAAGTAATGTTACAGTTGACTTGACAACTCAACAAGTCATTTATTACCAACATCATAGCTCAGCCATAACCACCCCCTGCAGACTGGCATTCAAACAATGCTTCCCCTTGACATGACTTTATCCATTGCATTCACAAAACGTGAGTCATACATCTTGGGCACTTATGTAATAATGGTGATTATGTAACGGTTAAATGCCATCTATTTTTGTTATTTGTTATTTATCATGGTATGGTGCTTTTAAGAAGGTTGTACCATCATCATTTTTACAAAGACAATTAGGGTCAATAGATGCTCTCACAATGATTCTCACTTCCACAAAGGAACAAGGATAATGTTTCACCGGGTGTATGGCCTTTATATTCTCTTTCCCTGAGAGCTTCTGATTTTAAAACATATCCAGATTTTAAGTTTGATTCCAACTCAGAGGACTGCAAATTAGCAGAGGACAATCCAAAAATATCCCTTCTTAACTAAAGTCACATTCAGCTAACCTTTGATTAGTGCACTAGACTTTGAATTGTACCACTGCGTGGGACGTTTAGATAAAACATGAAGCTAAGATCTTGTGTCTTTTATTCAGGTACATGATAAATGCGTGGACCTTGAACAGATGCTGCAATGAGATGGGCAATGATAGAGTGCATTTTTGCATGAGAAAAAAAACCGGAAAAGTTGCTTAGGCTTGGAATGATGATAAAAGTGTCAGAATATATCAAGCAGGTGTTTCCCTTTTGCACGACCATCAGAAATGATTGTACAATGCATACTTCTGGTAACAGCTACAGCATTAGGTTCTGTGAATTAGTGGTAAAGTATAAATGAACAGATGACCAAAGAAAGACTAATCATAGTTATATAGCATGAAACAGGCCCAGGGTCGTAGCCCAATTTGTCCATGCTGACTAAGGTGGCTATGCATATTAATCACACATGCCTCAAATTGTTTCCCATCCATCTACTTGTCCAAAAGTTTTTTAAATGCCATGATTATGTCTGCCTCAAAGAATTGATTTGAAACAATTTTCCATACTTGACATACATTTCCATTTTTTCCTGATCAAATTTCAATTTCCTTTGTAAGACAAAGTTCCCTAATCCTACTATCTTTTTATCTTACCCGTACAAGGACAGGCTGGCTTTGTCCTCTTACTCGTTCACTCTAAAACATTGTCCGCTTATCAGAAGGCTTTCCCTCTAGCAGTTTAGACTTTAGACTTTAGAGACATGGCATAGAAACACACCCTTTGGCCCATCAAGTCCGCTCCGACCAGTGATCACCCCGTACACTTGCACTATATACCCCATACACCACCCACCAAGGAATATTTACAATTTTATTGAAGTCAATTAACCTACAAAACTGGAGTGTGGGAGGAAACCAGAGCACCGGGAGAAAACCCACACAATCTCAGGGAAAACGTACAAACTCCATACAGACGTCACCTGTAGTCAGAATCGAACATGGTTGGCGCTATAAGGCAGCAACTCTACAGCTGTGCCACTGTGCTGCCCCAGTTGCTCCCAATTTTCTTTTCCTAGATCTTACCTATACTATTGAAGGAAGCCCATGGCCAATTTAAGAATCTAACTGTCCAACTTTATCCTTTTTCATGACTACCTTATCGAACTATGGCCACTGTTTGCAAAGGGTTGCTCCACAGACGTGCCCATTCTCATTATTTTAGAGAATGAGAACTTTATTTTAAAGTTGAATAAAGCTTCCCTACCAAATAGGATGCTCTACATTCTGCTTTAAAACCCCTTCCTGGATTTTAGAAATTCCACCCTACCCAGGCCTCTGACATGCCACTCAATCCAAAATTGATTGAAATTAAAATCACCCACTACTACAACGATCATCAACTAAGCATCGTTACAGACTGTTGTGGTCATTTCTGTAAAGACCTTCTAAAACAGTGTAGAGTGACCCAATCAGTTGTCTGTACATCGTACAGCTATGACCCATCTCCTGTTTGTTTCCCTATATCATACTGCCCATAGAAGTTCTCTACAACACAGCATCCTAGCTTCAGGCAAGTATGCAGACAACATCTGCTGAAGAAAACAGGCCAGACTCTTTCAAAAGGAATGTTAAAATTTGCAGATTTACAAGATGTTGTTGATATGCATAATTATAGTTTAGCTGACAAGTTAACCATGTACTGCATATGGGGAAATTGATTCAACAGAGGCCTGCTGAGGAATAAGTTAATAAAGGGAAGGAGTTGTTCACAAAACAAATTGGACTTGCGTTAACCCTCATTTAATGGGACATTCCAAAGGCGATTAGACTATTCTGTTAATCATCAAATAATCCCCGTTCAGCAAATCCTATCAGTATGTCAGGAATTAATCGGTGCCAAAGGTGATTCCTCATGTGGAGAAATATCTCGAAAAGCTGCATCTCCCTTTAAAAACATTTGCAAAATACCATAAGTGGAATATTTCCAGAAACAAACACATGATTATTCTAAAGGTTAGAAATCATTAACATACCATCACTGCTGATAGTTTCAAACCCAACTGAAAAACCCCCCAAAAAGTATTATTTATTTCAGTTTTATTTAAGATAGAATTGATTTTCAACCATTCCAAGCATCAAAATCAGAGTGAGGAGAATACCAGATGACTGCTTGCATTTAAAATTAAAACTCAGACAGATACCGCAAACCAAACTCCAATCTGAGTTTGAGTACTCATGGTTACTTCACTATCCAAATGAACCAGTGTGGCAAACAGATTGTCCATTTTCTTTTCATTGAAATGCCAAATATTGACTATGAACAAAGGATACATGAGCTAATAGTAAGCAAATTATTCTAGCCTGAATATACTCTTGGCATGGCATGTGCTGAGCCAATCCAAACCCATACATTGTCTCCCATCAAGCTCAAGGCCGTTTGATCATGCATTGCACTTGATCAGACACTTTTTAAAAGTATACTTTGCTTCTGTCTACATTGAGTCACATTTAGCACAAATAGGGTGGGTTATATTTGTAATCAATTCTCTCAACCCTAGTGCAAGGGTTTCCAAGGAATGCTTCCCAGCCCAATTATCTTCATTTGATGCACCTTCTCTCACAAAGTGTTTAGACAATAAAGCTGTCCTTGCTTACTTGTAATGAGACCTTGATAAAATTCAGTCATATTCGAAGGGAAAGGTACTCAAACATTATGGAGTGTCAATTGACTTAGTGACTCAATCTGCTGCTTTATTATTATTTGCAAGTTGCGAAAATTAAACCCAATGAAGTTATACAGTAGGAATAAATGAAACAGATGAATTTTTAGGCTATACATTTATAATTCCTCACTCTGCATGCTCATTCTACGTGCAATCTCAGGGTCTTTTACAAAAAATTAATTGATGCGTTTTATAAATTGATATAAATTGATTTTTGATTGATTTTATAAATTGATGAATTGATTTAAAAAAAATCTTTCTAGAAATTTGAGAGCACGGTTGATGCAGGTCAGAAGAGAAAAAAATATAAAATTCCACAGTTTAACTTCATTAAAGTGGAAGATATTGAAATGGGTTCAAGCAAATACTTCACCATTAGTAGCAATGCAAGTAGAAATAATGATTTATGCAATCCAGATGGATAATTTGAATATTTACACAGTTTATGCAAATATGTGCATTAATTTATTTGTGTTACATTTCTCCATTACAGGACTGAGAACAGCTTGATGCTCTTTTAATTTCCCAGTAGTCAACATTCATGTTGATTGAAGTTTTAAAATGTTTTGTTAAATGCTTTGAGCGAATCAACAATTTGTGCGTGTTTCTGAAAGCATCATGACATTTCCAGGAAACAGTGTTACCAATTAACAAAACATGATATAATGACTCATGTATAAGAATTGTGTTAGTGGACTTTAGCATTTGAGATGAGAAAATGCTTCTAGAAATTTGCTGACTGCCAAAAACCTCCATAAATTGTAATTTTGCAATAAGCAAAACAAATACAGCAATCTTGATTTAGAAACACCACTCAAAATACCTTTATCCCAACATACATTTGGAGTGCATTTAAATTCCACAGCAATAGCAGTAAATTGAAGTTTAACAAATACTTTTTTTAACGGAAAGTTCAAAGTTATAGTTGCAATTTTGTCACTTTTATTTTCAATTCCCTTGGTCATATCCAAAGATTCGTCTAATTATTTGCAAGTTGCAAACATATGTTTCATTGAATTTATGCAGTCGGTTATTAACAGATGAATATTTATGATGTACACTTATACTTCCTCACTCAGCTAGTGAATTTAAAATAAATTTATGTGGAATTTCAGGGCCTTTTCCATAAAATTTAAAATCATACATTTTAATTGCCTTTTTTACTCTTTCAATATAAATTTGATAGCATGTTTGGAAATAAGCAAAATAATAAATTCCATTATTTAACTTCACTAAAGACACACAAATAATCTTACTAATTTGATTCATGGCAATGTGAAACTACATTAATTTCTCCTGTGCCACATGTTGCTGCTGTGATATGTGGTTATTGAAAGAAATACTCTTATGCAGAAGTGTATACACATTTTGATATTTTGTCTACAGTAATGTAAAGCTAAATGCAAGCCAACAGCTGCAACATGACGATCTGCATTGTAAAGGGACCACAAAATTCATCGAAAGTGCCATTCTCTTAAGTGTCAAAGGATGAATGGTTTAGTTACAGTGGCATAGAGGACATGGGTGGGGTTTACCGTAAACAATGGCACGTACAACACCAAAAACAAACAAAAATATTGCTTTCTATAATGATCTAATGCACTAAATTATTTGAACTTCTATCCTATGAAAATTATCAATGACATTTTAGTGTCCATTCCCAAATGGAGATATTAGCACGTGATAATAACTAGTCAATGGTGTTGGCTGCAGAGAGTTTTAAAGGAGGACAGGGAATACAGCAGTGTAGAGATTTGGGAACAAGATTTCAGATCTTAAAATCTTTACAGCAAAAGATCATCAATGGTGAATTGATTTAAACTGTTCCCAAAAGTTCACAGTTGTAGAAATGCGCTGAGGGCTGTAGGGTTGGAAGAATTACAGCGCGGTGCTGTAATGGCGCAGCGGTAGAGTTGCTGCATTACAGCGCCAGAGACCCAGGTTTGATCCTGACTACGGGTGCTGTCTGTACGGAGCTTGAACATTCTACCTGTGACCTGTGTGGTTTTCGGTTTCCTACCACACTCCAAAGACGTACAGGGTTGTAGCTTAATTTGGCGTGATATAAATGTATATTGTCCCTAGTGTGTGTAGGATAGTGTTAGTGTACGAGGATCACTGGTCATCGCGGACACAGTGGGCCGAAGGGCCTATTTCCGTGCTGTATATCGAATGTAAATTAAACTAAACTAAACTAAAATAAGCAGAGGTAAGGAGGCTCAAGGTCGCAGACAGGATTGAAAACAAGGATGAGAATTTTAAAACCAAGGTATTGCATAATACAGAGCCAATGTAGGCCAGCAAGCAAAGAGTTAACAAGTGAAAGCAGGCTAGATTGAGGCAAATTAAAACTTCATATTATGGGCAAATGTTGTTTCGAAACTCACAACTTCTATCAGAACTATATTAACAGCATCTTGAATCTGGGATACTTGACATTCTCTACACAATTATCCTTTTAGCCCCGTTGCCTTTCCGCATTGAATATTAAACTTCGAAAAGAGGCACGCACACTAAATATTAGCTATGTGGATAAGTTCTACATTAGAAATACAATGAAAACATTTCATACATTTTTGCAAAAATAGGAGACCATTTGACACATTCAGTCGGTGCTGACTCAGACATTTTAGTTTAGTTTAGAGATCAGAGTGGAAACAGACTCTTCGACCTAACAAATCTGCACCGATCAGCGATCACTTGTGCACCAGTTCTATCCTACACACTCGGGACAATTTACAGAAGCCAATTAACTTACAAACCTGTACATCTTTGGAATATGTGTGGAAACGGGAGCATCTGGAGAACACCAATGTGGTCACAGGGAGAACATACAAACTCCGTACTGACAAGTCAAGAGTCAAGAGAGTTTATTGTCATGTGTCCCAGATAGGACAATAAAATTCCTGCTTGCACCCGTAGTCAGGATCAAACCCGGGTCTCTGGCATTGTAAGGCAGCATCTCTATTGCTGAGCCACCGTGTGGCCTCGCATTCCCACACTATACCTCCCTATAATCTATTTTCCCAAGATTCCCATCAGTTCTACTATCCACTTACGCTAAAGGCAATTTACTCTGATATATTAACATAACCTGCACGCCTGAGGGATGTGGAAGCAAACCAGAGGGTCCAGTGGAAATACATGGTCACAGAGAGAATGTGGAGACTCTATGGAGACAGCACTGTAACTTTGCCACCTATGTCACTGATACAAAATTAACAGTGGATCAGACTGCCTCCTTCTAATCTGTAATTTCCAACATTACTTTATACTTTTTATCTGCAAAATCAATGACAAATTGAGTCATACATTTAACAACTGGTCCATGTGACAAGTGCATGTAGATTCTTCAAGTGAACAATTAATTTGAACATGCTGTTGTCAAATACTGAACAGCTCTTATTAGCTCACGTTTGAAACAATTCTTCAAGGTAGAGTTGATGAGAAAGAACATATTCAGCATTATGAAAGGTAAATTAAGGCAGATCTTGAAAAGCACTGGACTGAAGTAGTGAGGCCAGTCAGGACTGAGAACTATTAATAAAGAAATTAACATTTTGGAAAAATATTTGATTGGAACAGTAGGCATGTGAACATATGCACCATCTTCTGAATACATTAATTTTGCTTTCATGGCTTGCGTAGTGGAATTTATGTAACATTGCTAATTTTACTTGAAATGCCTCAGGTACAATTTTTTGAAGCACTTTAGTGTGAGTATGGAAAAATGAAACCGATAATATACACTTGCTGTCTGCAGAGCACATTTAACATGTTGGTGTAAAATTCCAGTGACCTCTATTTTAAACTGGTTGACAGCCTTACTAAAATAGCAGACAAAATAACAACAAATGAATGTGTTAGGCATATGTCTGCCAATAACTGTCTGCAGTAGTATTAAGGATTCTGAATTCCTTTATCTCCTTATATATTCTGCACTGCCATGTTATATTAGCTTACATTTGCAATCTTTTCATGTGGTAAAAGTTCCACTTGAACTGGGGTCGAGCCTGTTGAATTCAAGCAAGCTTTTGTCTTCACACCAACTCTTCTTTCAATGTTTCTCACTGCAGTATTTAATGGCACTTCAACCAAGATCCTCAGTGGAACTAATGTATAAGATGAGTGTAAAGTGTTCAAATCATCATCATCATCGGCGGTTACTTGGAACGAGTATGACTGTCCTCTCATGGAGGACGCCTGTGCGTGACTTTGTTTAACGTGGGGAGACTGGTGAACAAACAGCCACCACACAGTCCTTGACAGATCTGGGTCAGGATCCAGTGGCATGGAGTCAAGACGACCGGAGACCCTTTTCTCCTGCAGCCTTCATCCCCCTTCCCAGCCGTTGTGACGCTCCACTAAGGTCAGCCATCATCCTCCTACTGTTCCACCGTTGAGGTCTTGGTTGGATTGCTCTTTTTCAGAGACCTCCCCCTCGACCATACCGCCATGGGTGACCCTACCAGGAGCATAGCTCCAGACGGCATCGCTCTCAGGATCTCAGGACCACACAAGCTTCTCCACCATGACAAGGTGACAATCCACGGAGAAGAAAGTGTTCCAATTCCGTTGCTTCCAGTCAAGAGCCAAAGTCTTTCCAATCTACATGGCATCTTCACTCAGAGACTCAGATCTAACCATTGTTAATTGCTTCATTGAAGTATCTGAAACAACAGCCTTTTGCTCAGTATCCAGAAATCTTTCTACAACTTGTCACTGCCACACAACACTAACCCAGCCCAACAAGATCCATGATGTGTTCTTAGTCAATATGGATCACTTTTCAAAACTTGCGGCCACTTCACAGTGAGGGAACCTATTGCTGAAGAAAACCATTGGGGGGGGGGACAGAGGGGGAGAGAGGGGGGGGGGAGAGAGGGGAGAGAGAGGGGGAGAGAGGGGGAGAGAGGGGGAGAGAGGGGGAGAGAGGGGGAGAGAGGGGGAGAGAGAGGGAGAGAGGGGGAGAGAGGGAGAGAGAGGGGGAGAGAGGGGGAGAGAGGGAGTGGAGACACTTTTAAGAAGCTAGACAACATTTAATAAAGTTTAGCAGGCATTTAACGTTACCGGTCAGTTTACTTACTTTTTTTTCTCAACGAGCTTTAACTTCGACTACCTTTGATTAACTTTGATTGATTTCGACTACCTACAAATAGCATTATGACCTATTAGGACCTAGCTCGACTAAACCCACGAGTAAAAATATATCGATTTTTTCCATGGGGATCTTTGTTTACTCGTGGGCATTTCTCAGCATATTGAAAAATACGCCGTGACCTAGCTGAGGCCTCGAGTACGTGGCGACTACTCTCAAGCATGAAGGAGAATCAAGAGCCTGTCCCACTTGGACAACCTTATCCACGGGTTTAGAAGGCCATAGGCGAGTTGAAAATAATGTCAAGGTCGTGTTGCCTCGCCGAACTAAAATACCTCCTACGACCTCCTACGACTATGCCTACGACCTCCTTTGACCCCCCTTGACCCCAGTCTTCCACAGGTTAGACCAACTATGACTAGCTACGAGTGGAAAATGATCACATGATAAAATGATGTCATGTTTGCATTTTTTTTCTGGGGCCAGTTATGGACCTACAACTACCTACGACTACCTACGACTATCTACGACCTACCTACGAGTAAAAAGTATCAATTTTTTCCATGCCAACCTTTTTTTTTACTCGTGGACATTTTTTATCAGGCAGGAAAAAACGCTGCGACCTACTTGAGGCCACGAGTACGCGGAGACCACTCACGAGCATGAGGAAGAGTTACAAAGACCTCCTACAACCTCGTGGCGACCATGCTGCGAGTATGAGTCAAGGGCAAACTCGGCAGAGGTCGCCAATTAGGTCATGAAAATGGGACAGGGGCTTTACAAAGACCTCCTAGGACCTCGTGTCGACCATGCTGCGAGTATGAGTCAAGGGCAAACTCGTCTGAACTCGCGAATTAGCTCGCCGCAGTGGGACAGCCCCTTAAGGCTGATGGAAAGCACAAACATCAGCACTAACAGCCCATTCACCTGCCTTAGAAAGTTCCAGCTGCCACACCTGTGGCACTCACCTTATGATAATAGACAATAGGTATAGGAGTAGGCCATTCGGCCCTTTGAGCCAGCACTGCCATTCCCATGGCTGATCATCCACATTCAGTACCCCGTTCCTGCCTTCTCACCATATCCCCTGGCTATCTTTAAGAGCTCTATCTAACTATCTCTTGAAAGCATCCAGAGAATTGGCCTCCACTTCCTTCTGAGGCAGAGAATTCCACAGATTCTCAACTCTGGGTGAAAAGTTTTTCCTCATCTCCATTCTAACATGTTTCCTGCCTCTAGCGTGTCCAATCCCTTAATAATCTTATATGTTTCAATAAGATCCCCTCTCATACAAGCCCAGCCGCTCCTTTCAATCAACATATGATAGTCCCGCCATCCTGGGAATTAACCTCGTGAATCTATGCTGCACTCCCTCAATAGCAAAAATGTCCTTCCTCAAATTTTGAGAACAAAACTCCACACAATACTCCAGGTGTGGTCTCACTAGGGCAGAAGGACTTCTTTGCTCCTATACTCAAATCCTCTTGTTATAAAGGCCAAAATGCCATTAGCTTTCTTCACTGCCTGTTGTACCTGCATGCTTACTTTCAGTGAGTGATGAACAAGGACTCCCAGATCTCTTCGTACTTCACTCACCTAACCTGTCCAAGTCACCCTGCATCCTCATAGCATCCTCATAGTTCACACTGCCACCCAGCTTTGTGTCATCTGCAAATTTGCTAATGTTACTTTGAATCCCTTCATCTATAATCATTAATATATATTGTAAATAGCTGCGGTCCCAGCACCGAAACTTGCGGTACCCAACTAGTCACTGCCTGCCATTCTGAAAGAGACCCGTTAATCCCTACTCTTTGTTTCCTGTCTGTCAACCAATTTTCTATCCATATCAGCACTCTACCCCCAATACCATGTGCTCTAATTTTGCCCGATGATCTCCTATATGGGACCGTATCAAATGCTTTCTGAAAGTCCAGGTACACTATATCCACTGGCTCTCCCTTGTCCATTTTCCTAATTACATCCTCAAAAAATCCCAGAAAATTAGTCAAGCATGATTTCCCCTTCGTAAATCCATGCTGACACGGACCGATCCTGTTTCTGCTATCCAAATGTGCCGCTATTTCATCTTTTATAATTGACTCCAGCATCTTCCCTACCACTTCCCTTTCCCTATCAGACTGACTGGTCTATAATTCCCTGTTTTCTCTCTCCCGCCTTTCTTAAAAATTGGGATAACATTAGCTACCCGGCAATCCACAGGAACTGATCCTGAATCTATAGAACATTAATAATAATAATGGATGGGATTTATATAGCGCCTTTCTAGAATACTCAAGGCGCTTTACATCGCATTATTCATACACTCCTCAGTCACACTCGGTGGTGGTGAGCTACTTCTGTAGCCACAGCTGCCCTGGGGCAGACTGACGGAAGCGTGGCTGCTAATCTGCGCCTACGGCCCCTCCGACCACCACCAATCACTCACACACATTCACACACAGGCAAAGGTGGGTGAAGTGTCTTGCCCAAGGACACAACGACAGTGTGCACTCCAAGCGGGATTCGAACCGGCTACCTTCCAGTCGCCAGCCGAACAATTAGCCCATTGTGCCATCTGTCGTCCCTGTCGAACATTGGAAAATGATCACCAACATGTCCACAATTTCTAGAGCCACTTCCTTAAGTACCCTGGGATGCAGACCATCTGGCCCTGGGGATTTATCAGCCTTCAGTCCCATGAGTCTACCCAACACCATTTCCTGCCTAATGCTAAGACAAAAGCATGAAGATAATGGCAGCACGATGATAGAGCTGCTGCCTTAAAGTGCCAGAGACCCGGTTAGATTCTGACTATGGGTGCTGTCTGTATGGAGTTTGTACGTTCTCATGTGACCTGCGTGGGCTTTCTCTGGGAGCTCCGATTTCCTCCCACACTCCAAAGATGTACAGGTCTGTAGGCTAATTGGCCTGGTAAAATTGTCCCTTATGTGTGCAGGATGGTGTCCGTGTGCGGGAATCGCTGGTCGGCACGGACTCGGAGGGCCGGAGGGCCTGTTTCCACGCTGCTTCTCTAAGGTCAAAGACAAACAAAAATAAATAAATAATGATTTATAAAAATGTGATATAAAGATGAAAACATTACAGCATACATAATTTAAGAAGATTATAACTTTGTTTCTTTCTCCTTTTTTTTTAAGGAGAAAATGAATGGGTTTCTGAATCTTGCACGAGGCTTACTCTGGTGTAAAATTTGCGAGATGTCCTGACATTTGTGGCCACACAACCCATTGCTGGACTATGTATCACATTTAGATTGCATTCTGACCCAAAAATGGCATTCACGCTGCGGCCTTGAAACCTACTGAGGAATGACGGCAACTGCATCTGAATCATTACATTGATCAGAGCTTAACTTGTACATAATATGATGTTTTGATCATTAAATGATTTTAATGGACTGAGTAACCAAGACTGGAAAAGAGACTTGGAATAGATCTACGCTAATTTTCGACGCTATGAAAGAGACTTTACAAAGCAGATCCAGGCAAAATATTCTCTATGGCATGAACTGCAAATGTGAGAATTAAAAATGAGGATGTGACCAGTAAGAAGGGAAGTCAAGCGGATTTATTTTATAGCATCGGAAACAGTTACATGTTGCCAGGGCATGTTTTTAAAATGGATGTTATATGGAAGCCAAGAGAAGTATTTTTGTAGAGAGAATAGATTGAAGAGTTTGAGAAAAATCCAAGAAAATGGTGTTCAGATAGATGTGCTTAGTCCAAAGATTCTTCTGGTTATTATAGCCGTTCCAGGTGGCCCAGCCGCCGAAAGGACTCTCCCGACGCCGGGGCAAGACCACCCGGTGAGAACGGCCAGGGACATCGGGCCTCCGTAGAGGCAATTGCGGTGGCCTCAATAGGCCTGACTTTGGGGTGAACATGGGGTTGGGACTGGACATTGTGCTTCCTCCACAGTGCTATCCACTGTGGGGGGATGATTTTTTTGTCTAATTGTAGTCCTGTAGGTCTGTGTCCAAGATGGCTGCCGTGAAGAGAGAGTGGACGCTGGCGCGCTTTGGCTGCCGCTGCTCTCTCTTCACACTGTGTTTTTGATTTTCTGTTTTTGGATTGAATTCTGTTTTTAATTTGTGTCTCTGTGATGTCTTTTTTACTTGTTCTATTCCGATTATATGTTTTTATTCCGATTACTACGTAAGGTGTCCTTGAGATGTCTGAAAGGCGCCCATTAAATAAAATTTATTATTATTATTATTATTATTATAATGAAGTGTTGTACATATATCTAAGTAATGATGTATGGTTTAAATTTATATGGAAGAATTGTAACATCAATAAGGTAACGTAAAGTTTTCATGCGATAGGTTTCCTGAAGATGTTTTCAATTATTTTGAACAAGTACATAATTAAAGGGTTATGAATTATTGCACCTATTTCAAATGCAATATTTTGATAATACAATCGTACCAAGATCAAAGATAGGAGTCACATATTTCCACAGTGATCTACCATGATTTTTTTTACACAGCAAGTAATGAAATGTAGTAGATGTATGCCCTACCCTTTATAAATACTATATTGCTGGAAGATATGAAATTACTGTCTGAACAGTCTGCAAAGTGCAGACAGTCAACTAATAATTATGCTTTGGTGTGAAATGCTGTAAGTACATTTTTGTTCAGCCTTTCTATTGCTATATATTGTAAATTATATACATTAAAGAACAGAGTTTCAATAATCAGACCAGGAAAATGCTATTCAACTTATGAACTGATTTTCTATTCAAATTGCTGTTTGGATCATTTGTAAGTGTCCATGAATCAGATCTATTCTTAATTTAAAAAAACATTCACCATTTTTCAGAAAAGTGAACAAACACAGCCTCATTAAAACAGCTGCAAATAAGTTTACCACAAAAAATTATTTATTTTAACAAGGCTGTCTAGTCATTTGCTCTATTTTAAGTTCTTGATAATGACTTTACATGTACAAGACATTTATTATTTTTGTAGGAGTACAGCAGTCAGTTGCTTTACAAATTAAATATTTTTAACATTAAAAAACAGTTAATAATTACAATTCATGAATATGAAAACTTAATTTGCACCCCAAAATGGCTTAATTTTATCACTATTATGGAAAGCGCACAAATGGACTAATTTAGTGGAAATGTGCTACAGTGCGACTCGTTTTGTGGGCAGAGCCAACACCCAACATGTTTTTCTTTGCATGGTACTAATGGATATGAAAGCTCAATTTTCACCGTCCAGAACTCACACTTAACAGTTTCTCAATCATTAATCTTAGTGGCATCGCAATCCAGTGAATGCATACTTATTTTGAAATAAAGTGCTCTTTTAATTGCACAAATAAATGTTGTTGACATTGTTAGTGACATTAATGCTGTTTACGTTATTAACCAAATGGTACTACCAAAATATTTTGCTGCAGTATTAACTCTGGACCCATTCCGAGTGGGTTGTTAGTTTTGTGGGTTAAGAGCACATCCACTGTACCAGAACAGAAGTCTCATTTATTTTAATTTCATTGGAAGCTGACGGAAGCATTGGAAGATTTGTTGATGAAATGGGAATCCTGCTAATATTGTCATTGGAATTTCTGACAAGTCACCCATTGGGAATTTACTTGGAAATGTCGCAGTTAGACTGCTGGAGCAAGAAATGGATTCAACATGAGTTTGAACCAAATCTGCAGAATCTCTGAAATTTGCTTGGAAATCACAGTAAATCAAGAAGGGAAATGGGATTCTCTTTCTTCATTGGGAGGTGGACTGCAAACTATCAAGTGAACCAGGCATGGAGAGAGATTGATGAAAGTGTCAGCTCCTTGGCATTCTTCAATGACATTATATAAGAACAGGCATGATGCAGCTCTTCATTTCTTTACTCCAAGTATCCTGTCCACCACCCAGCACAAAAACACACTGCATCATTTCACACGTTATGTCCACACAGTCTCCTTATTTGCCCCTTTGCAACACTCTACGTTAGTATTTTCTTGCTAACTTGGGAACCTTTCTAAAACCAGTAACTTATGGTTCTCTCTGCACCACGCACTCTCCATAAGCTGTCCATTCAATGCGTACTCACCTTGCACACACATATGTTGATGGTAGAAAACTAGAGTTGGTCGACAGCTGCAAGTACTGAGGAATAAATTTCACCAGCAATTTGTCCTGAACCAGTCACATTGAAGCTATGGCCAAGAAAGCACAGCAGCACCTTTACTTCCTTAGAAGAATTAGAAAGTTCGGTATGTCCCCAATAACCTTCACCAACTTCTATAGATGTGCCGTAGAAAGCATTTTATCAGGATGCATCACAGCCTGGTTAGGGAACAGCTCCATCCAAGACTGCAAGAAATTGCAGAGAGATGGGGATGTAGCCCTGGATATGGGATGAACACAAGCAGGTGGGACTAGCGTAGATAGGGCATCTTGGTCGCTGTGGACAAGCAAGGCTAAAGGGCCTATTTCCATCTTTTTGGCTCTCTGACTTTATTTTCTGAATAAAGATGTTACTTCTGTTACCCCAATCACTTTTAGAGTCATAGTGATAGTACAAATACAGGCCCTTCAGCCCACATTCATTCTGACCAGTTTGGCATTTCAGGCTAGTCCAATTTGCCTGCATTTGGCCATAGCCCTCTAAACCCTTCATATCCATTTATCTGTCAAATTGTCTTTTACAATTCATAACTACATCTGTTTCTCTGGCTTCCTCTGGCAACTTGTTTAATACCTCACCAACATCCACAGACTGCAAGCACAAATTCCCATGTTGGTCCTTAAGTGAACCTACCTTCTCCCTTGTTAATCTCTTCTTTTTATTATAGGTATAAAAAGCTTTAAAAGTTGAGAGGGGGAAAGTCCGAGGGAGATGTACAGGGCAACTTTTTTTACACAGAGAGTGGTGAGTGCCAGGAACATGCAGCAGGGGTTGGTGGATGAGGGATATGATAGTGGCATTTATGTTGGTCAGCATGGGCAAATTGGGCCGAAGGGTCTGTTTCCACACTGTATAACTCCATGACTCTAAATTACAGTGGTGCTACCATTATCTGGGCTGATGACCAGTCCCAGACTGAACAAACAGAACCTTTGCAGTCCAATTTTGACTTTTGGGATCCAAAGATATGGCAACACCTGTTTTTGTTCTGGCAAGAAATCCATTGCCGACCTTTTTGATGCAAGTGTCACTGCGGACCGGGTGAATTGTTTGCAGTGTCCCCTGCAGCAGCCTCAAAATCCGACAGTGAAGACATTAAAACACAGCGGTGGTTTTCATTGGCTCTGGTCCAGGTGGTTTTACTATAACAATCTACCCAGTGAAGTGCAACCTCCTTAAATGCTGCATTCATAGATGTTCAACATACTGAATCCAACCTGCAAACCCTACAGATGAATGAAACCACTTATCTTTTGTCCTTAAACAGGCCTGCCTAATGCTTGATGTTTTTCACTAACGTTTCTTCCATTTGAACGTAAGCTGCCAAAAGATCATCCATGATATGCGGTGTGCTTAATGAAATAAAGCTCTGAACATAATAAACTGCAAGCTATCACATCACATACAGATCATAATTCTTAAAGAACTTGATGGGGAGTTCCCCTTTTATTCCATCGTGCAGTTTTTGAAAAGTCATTTTCAGACACTAATCCTGTGGGACTTCAGACCTGGACAGATAAAGGTCCTAATAACATTATAGAAACAAATTTGCATTTAATAGGAAGGCTTTTCCAAAGTGAGAGTTGTTTGTTAATGGATATGGAAAGCAATCCAATTTTATAGTTTTGTACTTTATATTGCAATTGAAATTTATCGTAGCTTAACAAAGGATTTTCGGGGCTATTTTTTGCCTAATTTCCTCTCTGTTTATGGCAGCATGGGGATGCTGCTTTTTATTTAACTTAAGCTCCAGGTGTTTAAGTTTATTCTCTAATAACAACATTTGTTTCACATTTCTTGCATTCCTTCAAGAATGTTAATTAACTTCCAAAGCCTCGTAACATTTTGATTGAAAAGTGTGTAAACCTCGGGTGAAGTATCACTTGAGAGGGTCTGTACATTTGGTACCCTTTTAAATTAATTAGTAATTTGGAAAGCCATAGATGAAAATATAACATTTATGTGTTACAGCAATGAAGGCTGGATAGCACATGACACTGTAAGATACTGGAACCTGCTCTAATTAATATCATATGTTCCTTCCTAGTTAAAAAAATAATTAGAATCCACCTTATGTGTTAGATTTAACACACAGCAGGATGCTGGACAAATATTTTCAATGTTAACTGTTTGGGTTTGAATGTTCAGGGTGGGAGCAGGGATTGACATTAATGTCAGGTTTTGATTTGCAGGTTAATTTTTCATATGTAACTTAACTAGAACTGGTTCATCCAAAATTATGCATCTCAAGCAAACGTTCTTTAATAAAATCCCCACAAGTGTTGCCATTTTTTTGATTATGGTACTGTCAAATTAAATGTTGGTGGGAATTCAACCAGCTCCCGGCTTGTGCCCGAATTGACCCAATTGTTTCTCTCTTGCCGAGTAATCCAAAGGAAAATGGAGCAGAAATGCATCAAAAAGATAAGTCTGCAGGTGAGGCAGCATCTCTGGAGAGAAGGAATGACGACGTTTCGGGTCGAGACCCTTCTTCAGACTCGACCCGAAACATCGCCCATTCCTTCTCTCCAGAAATCCTGCCTTGCCCACTGAGTTACTACAGCATTTTGTGTCTACCTTCGATTTAAACCAGCATCTGCAGTTTTTCCTTACACAAAAAGATGTCTATCATCTTATCTTTTACATTCCGTGTTGAGTTCAGGGGTGGGAGAGTGCTCCTTCACAATGGACAACACAGTAGTGCAGTGGTAGAGTTGCTGCCTCACAGCACCAGAGACCCGGGTTCGATCCTGACTACGGGTACTGTCTGCACGGAATTTGTATGTTCTCCCCATGACCGCGTGTTTTCTCCGGGTGCTCCAGTTTCCTCCCACACTCCACAGATTTGTAAATTAATTGGCTTCTGTAAATTGTAAATTGTCCCTAGTGTGCAGGATAGTGCTTGTCCATGGGGCGATCGCTGGTTGGCATGGACTCGGTGGGCCGAAGGGCCTGTTACCATGCTTTATCTCTAAAGTCTAAAGAGACGTTGAGGCTTCTTCTAGCGGGGCTTTCCTTCCCTCTCATGAACACAAGGCCTTTGGCAACGCTCTTCCACAACCTGAGATCCTTCGGCCAGCAGTGTCCCAATATTTGCTAGCCAGATGTTGTTTCTTGCAGGATTCATGAATGAATGAATGAATCATTTTATTGGCCAAGTATTCACATACAAGGAATTTGCCTTGGTGCTCCGCCCGCAAGTAACAACTTGACATACAGTGACAGTTAGGAATGACACATAAAACATTAATAATAAAACATTATTGATTAAACATGTGAATTGAATAAAATACCAGAGCAAAAGGAGGCTACAGACTTTTGGTTATTGAGTAGAGCTACTACTCGTGGAAAAAAGCTGTTTTATGTTTAGTTGTGTCCAAGAGTGGAACTCGCTCTCAAAACATGGAGGGGATGGGGACACAATTTTTTGGCGGCCGTGCGCGCATGCGCACACTCACACACACACGCGCGAGGCTTCGGAGGCTCAATCCAGCGATAAAAGAAGTTGAACTCTGCCTGTCTCACAGGGTTAACTACAGCCCCGTCTGGACTGATGGGATACCAGCGCTGGTTCTCCATGCTGGCCATATTTCCCGCAAACCCAGGCAGGTTCACCTGGCAGGACAGGCAGAGTGAGCTGGGTTTAGTGCTGGCTGTGGGCCTGGGGGCGTCGCGCCCGTCTGACTGCCGACCTCTCTGGCCACCCATGTGGGGGGGGGGGGCACTCGGGACAGCACCGGAGAGCCGGCCGGGATCGATCCTGGCTGCGGATGAGGCGCAGGTCTGTGCCACGTCTCTCTCCTCCAATCACCGCACTCTATCCTCAGTCCCACCCCCACTCCTCCCTCCTCCAATCATCGCGCTGAATCATCATGTCCCGCCCCCATTGCCTGCTGACCGACGTCTCTCTCGTCCAATCGGCGCCCTCGATCAGCAGTCCCACCCCCACTGTCTTGCGGAGAGCAGAGATTTTAAAATACGGATCACAAAAACTTGGGGGGGATGTCCCCCACCTCTCAAAACATGGAGGGGACGTGTCCCCTCTGGCCCCCCCCGGGTTTTCCGCCGCTGGTTGTGGCGGTTTTGACAGTTCCAGAGGGAAGTCACCTTCCAGAGGGAAGTGATTCAAAGAGTTTGTGGCCAGGTTGAGAGGGTCAGGGATGATCTTACCCGCTCACTTCCTGGCCCTTGTTAATTATTACCTGATCGCTTTTGTGTTCGATTGCATTTTTATAAAATGCAGTGCCTTGAATTCAATCACTTAGTGCACACTTGGATTTGCTCTATTACACACATTTGCACATGTCATATCTAGATCACCCATTTCCTAAGAAGCTGTTATTTAAGTGCCTATTTCGAGAATAGAAAAGTCTGAATGAATAATGGTATGTTGCAGGTGGAACATAAAATTCTAGCCATTCTCATTCATGAAATTATGCTTCCTGAAATCATGTAAACTAAAATAACACAAACACACTCTGCACTGTTTTATATTTTACCTTTAGTTATTTTCAACTGCTGAGCCAGCCAGAATCCATTGGATCTTACGCGGAAATCTACATAGTAAAGGGGCTATCCCACTGCGGCGACCTAATCCGCGAGTTCTGGCGAGTTTGCCTTCGACTCATACTCGCAGCATGGTCGATACGAGGTCGTAAGAGGTCTTTGTAACTCTCCTTCATGCTTGAGAGTAGTACCCGCTTACTTGAGGCCTCAGCTAGGTCATGTTGGAAAATGCCCGCGAGTAAAAAAAGGTCGCCATGGAAAAAATCTATACTTTTTTTACTCGTAGGTTTAGTCGAAGTAGGTCGTAGTAGGTCGGCATGTTATTCGTAGGTCATCGAGGGTAGGCAAAGGTAATCGAAGGTAGTCAAAGATAGTCGTAGATCATCTTCAACATAGTCGAAGAGAGGTCGAAGGAGGTCTTCAACATGACATTTTTTCAAACTCCTAAACTCACCAATTAGGTCGCCGCAGTGGGACAGCCCCTTTAGGAGGCAATTATTTATTGAAGCCAGTTCTTTAAATCGTAAGGATTAATGTTTATATTGATTTAACAATAAAAAAATCAGTTAGCAGTTAAAATAGTAAAATGCATTGAATTAATGAGGGCACATATGTTTACTCCTGCCTAATTTAAAACAGCAATAATCACTTACATTTATATTCTGTTTTCAACAAAACTATTGTTCAGCGTTATTAGGATTGGCAACTGATGGGTTAGGTAGACACAAAATAATGGAGTAACTCAGCGGGTCAGGCAGCATCTCTGGAGAGAAGGAATGGGTGACGTTTCGGGTCGAGACTCTTCTTCAGACTGATAGGTTAGTTTAGTCTAGGTTGTTGTCACGCGTACCGATGTACAATGAAAAGTTTTTTTGTTGCATGCTATCCAGTCCGCGGATAGACTATACATGATTACAATCAAGCCATCCACAGTTATAGAGGTAGAGAAGTGGATGTGAATCCAAAGCTTAGGACTCTGCCATTGAAGGATGGGTGGAAATCTGAGATAAACAGTTGGTGCACAGAGATCTCTGTTGCATTTGAAACATTTCTACGTTGAAACCTTCATTTCGTTCGCTCAGTCACTACAGATAAGTTGTTACAATTTTATTTTGCAGAAAAGCACAACAATTAAAATAATGCTTAGATTTATCTGATCGTGAAAAGAAAGGAAAGGAAGGCTTGCATTTAAATTTTGCTTCTTACTACCATGGGTCAATAAATTCCACAGAAGATACAGAGTGCAGGAGTAGCTCAGCGGGTCAGCCAGCATCTCAGGTGAACACAGGTAGGTGACGTTTCAGGTCAGACCCCTTCCTCAGGCTCAGACACAGATTCAGACTCAGACTCAGAGTTTGAAGAAGGGTCACCCATCCATGTTCTCCTGAGATTCTCCTGACCCGCTAAGATATTCCAGCACTGTGTCTTGTTTGGTAAACCGGCATCTACAGTTCCGAGTTTCTACATTACAGACCAGGCAACTTTGATGCGGAGATCAAAAGAATTGTTGTTTCAAACATTAAAAAGAATACCTGCTTCGTATTTCCAGCATTTTATGCTTCAGAATTTATTTACATTTATTTATGTGATGTGGGGTTCCCTTGACAGGAAGGGATTTATAGCTTGAAGAAGAGGATGTTCAGCCACTTTTCTCTTTTGGTTATTCATAATTGGATACAACTGGATGGTTTGCAAGACTACCATGTTGTTGATTACTAGATATATTGGTGTGGGACTGGAAGCAGATTAAATAACACTTCCTTCCATGAAATGCATTGTAATTCCAGTGGGCTTTTACAATAATCAGTGATGTACTTTAAAAATAACCATTCAATTCTAAAATTACAACAGTGGAATTTGAATACATGTTCTTTAAATTATTATTCCTAGCCTCTGAATTATTCATCAATCACCATCTATATTAATGTGCCAACTCATTAAATGAATGAAAATAAAAAGGAAAGTCATATGCTTCAAGGCAGTCTGCACTCAAACAGCAAAGTGATGGAAGCTGTCTTTGACAGTGCTCTTAAGTAGCAATTATTCACCAATAACCCATTCACTGATGCCCAACTAGGACTTCACCAAACTCTTGGTCATAAGATCATAAGATATAAGTGGTAGGAGTAGAATTAGGCCATTTGGCCCATCAAGTCTAATCCGCCATTCAATCATGGCTAATTTATCTCTCCCTCCTAACCCCATTCTCCTGCCTTCTCCCCATAACCTCTGACACCCATCCTATCAGGAACTGCTAAGTGGCATTGCAGAGTTGAAGTTTTGCAACAGTGGCACAGCGGTAGAGTTGCTGCCTTACAGCGCCAGAGAACCGGGCTTGATCCTGACTATGGGTGCTCTCTGTACAGAGTTTGTAAGTTCTCCTCGTGACCGTGCGGGTTTTCTCCGGGAGCCCCGGGTTCTTCGGTTTGTAAGTTATTGGGCTTCAAGGTTCAAGGTTTCAAGGTCTCAAGGTAACATTGTAAATTATCCTGAGTGTAGAGGATAGTTCTAATGTACGGGATGATCGCTGGTCAGCACAGACTCAATGGGCTGAGGGGCCTGTTTTTGCACTGTATCTCAATAGTCTAAAGTCTAAAGAATATCTGCCTTTAAACTAAGGCAGCGATTGACTGAGCGTGGCTCGGTAAAACTGACAATAATAGACAACAAAGGGAAATCTCTCCTGTTGTCAGAGCGATACTTTGCACTAAGATAAATGGTGAAAATCAAAAATTGCAGGTGCCAGAAACATGAACCTGGAAAGGGTACAAAGAAGATTTACGAGCATGTTGCCAGGACTAAAAAGCTTGAGCTATAAGGAGAGATTAAGCAGGCTAGGACTCATGAGGGGATTTGAAAGGGTGAATGCACAGTATTTACCCAGAGTAAGGGAACTAAAAAATAGTTCCTAAAAACCTATTTCCTTCGCTCCATAGATGCTGCCTCACCCGCTGAGTTCTCCAGCATTTTTGGCTACCTAAAAACTAGAGGAAATAGGTTTAACATGAGAAGGGCAGGAGTTAATACTAACTGGAGGGGCCACTTTTTCACTCGGAGTTTGATAGGGAAATGGAATAGGGTGTCAGAGGCGGTCATTAAAGTCGGTACTATAACAGCATTTAAAAGACACTGGGACACGGATAAGAAAGGAATGGAGGTATTTGGGCCAAATGCCGGCAAATGGCACTAGCTTCGATGGGCATCTTGGTCAGCATGGACGAGTTGGGCTGAAGAGACTGTTTCCAGGTTGTATCACTCTATGAAGCAGAAACAAAAAAATGCTGGAACTCTCAGCAGCTTAAGAAAATCCTGAAATATTAACTCATTCCACAGACGCTGCCTGACCTGCCGAGTGTTTCCAGAATTTCCTGATTTTATATTAAAGGAGATGAGTGGCTGGTAATGCTAAAACGTCAGATACATCTATGCACATCACATTCTGATTATTGAAATATGACTTATTTTACAGCGGTAACTGCAGTCACTGGTGTGGGGAAAATTTGACGGCTAATAAAATAGTCAGAAATTAGATTAACCTACCCCAGCCCTGCTGAATACATTTTTTTTTTTAAATGCCAACCTTTCATGAATTCTCTCTAACACATTATTTACTTCTCCCCTACACATGCTATAATGGAAGGATCCTGACAGAATTTTCAAGTACTAATTTTCTGAGGATTCTTCCAATTCTCCGACTCATTGTAACTTGCCTTAAATTAGACTTGACTGACCTCATTCAAAATATATTGATGACTATTATCCACGATAATTATTTAAGCACTTCCCTAACATTTTTTTAATCATAAACAAATCAATTCAAAATGCTTCAGTAAGCTGAACTTTCAGTGGCTCCTCAATAGCTCCAATAACTTTATCTATCCCCATGACTATCCAAAGTGTTTCATCCATTTCATAAGCACCTATTTATTTAAAAATAACAATTGGGTGACTGCCTTAGCTAATGTTATTCATTCAAAACAACATAATTAAAAATTGGAACATGGGAAAAAAAATGATTGTATTCATGAAATGCACTGTTTGCTAATGTAACAATTGCTCTGCTTTCAAAGTATCATTTTACTTTGCCCTTTGAGATTTGGAAATAATATTATCAACCATGAATTAGATTTTGTTCTTTTATATTATGCTCTATTTGGTGAACTGTGCAGATAATATAAAATAATTAACCAATTACAAATAAGCATTGTGTCTCCCGCAAGAGTAAAATGTAGTGGGGCCCAATTTAACAAGAGGTTTGGGATATATTCAATAAAGGCTAAAATTTAAACTTCCTGCTTTCCACAAAAGATTTTGGAAACACAATATCCATGAAGGTTTTGACTATTTTTAAATGCCTGTAATTCAAGCAACGTGACTTGTTTCTTGCTGGACTTTTCCCGCAAGCTCTTGCATGGAGAATTAGTTTAAAAATTCAACATAGTTCTGAAATGAATTAATTTTTTGAAAAAAAGATAAGTAATGCCTAACATTTACAATTGCCCTCAAGGTATGTAGCTTTGTAAGGGACAAGTTGCAACTATTGCAAAGATCATCCAACATGGGTGGGGCATGGACGCTTTTGGAGTGTGGATAGGCAATTTTGAGCTGTTTCATTCAGGATTCTCTCCTCATAGTCGCAGACTTGCATTCCACAGCAGGTAATATATCGGTGGAGCTTTTCCACCTTATCTGGGCCAGATATTACAGGAGAGTGTTTATGCTTTATTGTGAGTGGAATCATGCAGAACTATAAAGTAACACAGTGCAAAAACAAGCTCTTCAGTCCATTGAGTCCAAGCTGACCATTTACGCAAATCCAATTTTATTCTCCTCATGTCACCCAGATTCCGCCACTCCCCGACAAACTAGGGGCATTTAGCCTGCCAATCTGCTCATCTTTGGGAATTGGCGTGAAATCAGGGCACATGGAGAAAACCAACACAGTCACAGGTAGGACAGGGAAATTTGACAGAGTGCCTGATGTGGTGATTGAATCTGGATCACAGGCAGCCCCACAGCTGTATGTGCCCCACAGCTGTATGTGGCCCAGAGCAATATGTGCCCCACAGCTGTATGTACCCCACAGCTGTATGTGCCCCAGAGCTGTTGTTTAAGTTTTAAATATTTTCTCTCAAATTTTATGGATGCACAAGTTGATATGGTGAGGGAACCCTTGGTGCTCAAAAATCTATCTCCTCAATGATAAAAATTAAAGAACCAAGGCGGGAACAGATTAAACAAAAGATGCATGCATTAATACGGAACAAATTCAGTGCCGGGCCTGACAGAAAGAGAAATCAAGCAAGGAACTAGAAATAGAAACAAGGAACTGCAGTTGCTGGTTTACATAAAAGTACATAAAGTGCTGGGGTAACTCCGTGGGTCAGGCAGCATCCCTGGAGAACATGGATAGGGGACATTTCATGTTGGGTCCCTTCTTCAGACTGAAAGGTCAGCAAGGAACTGGAAGGTTGGTTTAAAAAGTGTATGTAATCAAAGAGATAAACTGCAATAAGCATTAAAATTCTAACTCAAACTACAATGCAATGCCTAAAGAAGGGAGAATCTACAACAGTTTAAATTATTCAGTTTCTGGGTCAGATAGTTTTAGTTTAGTTCAGACATGCAGCGCGGAAATAGACCCTTCGGCCCACTGAGTCCACGTTGACCATCTAGCACTATCCTACACGTCAGGGACAGTTTTACGTTACCAAAGTCAATTTACCTTCCAACCTGTACATCTTTGGAGCGTGGGAGGAAACCAGAGCAAGTGGTGAAAACCCATGCGGTCACAGAGAGAACGTACAAACTCCGCACACACAGCTCACGTAGTCAGGCTTTAATCCGGGTCTCTGGCGCTGTAAGGCAGCAACTCTGCCACTCTGCCACCCCTTGGGGTTTATAGGTTGATTGTCATTCATTAACGGTGATTGAAGCAGATCTTGTTCACCTTGCTTCCCGGCCCAATAGGTTGCTCACAGTCTCCTCACAAATATTAGACGATGTGGAGGCAGATCCTGGCCTTCAACAGCCTGATCTCAGTGGCAGCAGGTCTGCTGGTAGCGTAGTGAAGAGACCATGACTTGGAAACTGTCCTGATAAATCTGATCAGCAACAAGACTCCAGCACCACCTTCCTGTTGGAGATTTTAGATAGTTATTCAATGTCATTGATAAATGATCACATTTGAAATAAATATTTACGCAAATTAAAATGAAAAGAATGAATGATATTTTTTTCTAAGAAGTTACTTCCCGTTTTGATAATCCACAAACTTCCTTGAAATCAGTGTGATCCTGAGGGGGAATTGAAAGGTGATTCACAATGTAATGCTTGGGTATCTCAGTATGTCTTTGTTCCGGCCTTGTACTCCTCGGCCTTCTGCAGGGAAGCAAGTTGACAGATATGGCCTGCTGAATCTCTAACAGCAATGCTTCCACATCTGCCAGCACATGCACAGACATAGATTAATTGATGTTTAAGTGGCTAAAGGCTGGCAGCTCCATTCACACCTGCCAGCTTCAGCCAGCAAGACCCATCCTAAAATATAGCTGAAAGGGCTTCTGATTGCTAGGCTGAACCTTCTGTGATGAGCTTAATGATGAACTAATGTGCAAGTGTGGCAGCGCCATTAAAATTGTGGGGCAGTTTGTGTCAAGGTGCTGATTTCACAAAGTTAATGACAGAGCAGAGAAACTAGGTGCAGTTCAGAAATTACAAGTTGTCTCTTTTCCATTGCAAGTTGCTGCATAATTTACGCATTAATAATGGTGTGAAACATTCAGACACTGCTATTTTTGGAGTAAAACCTAAGCTAATATCTCTGAAGTTATTGCACAGCTCACAGTTAATCAATGATTATTGTCATTAACAAAAACATACCCTTAACATCTTCATTTTCTTATGAAACTTAAAGATCAAATATTTGAACATGTGTTTACTTATTTTTTTATTCGTGCTTGTAAATTTTGTAGCAGAGAATATGCTTTCAGCTCCATGGTCAGGGTCAGCGAGAAGCTTTCAGAAATTAGACCTTTCCAAATTTTCTCTGCTGATCTTTCATCCACAAAAACTATTTTATTACATCCTCAACACCCAACCAAAATAAGCTTGTCATGGTTTGCATAGCAATGAAAGTAAACTGACTCCATTTTTATGCCATTTCTTGATAGAAATTGTATTAAGATCTTTTTTATGGAGTCATGGCATAATAGAGTCTTACAACGTGGAAACAGGCCCTTTGGCCCAACGTGCCTGCACCATCCAACATGTCCCATCTATACTAGTCGCACCTGCCTGCGTTTGACCCATGTCCCTCTAAACCTGTCCTGCCTATGTACATGTCTAATTGTTCCATTAAACGTTGTGATGGTACCTGCCTCAACCAGGATTTCTGTGGGGAAAAGTGAAAGGAGTTGTCCAATTCCTTTTTGCCACTGAATTCAAATTGAAGGACAAGTAGTTACCATTGGTGATTTAAAATATTGAGGTGCATAAGTCTATTACATACATAGAACATGCATAGTGGCACAGCGGTAGAGTTGCTGCCTTACAGCACCAGTAACCCAGGTTCGATCCTGATTATGGGTGCTGACTATACGGAGTTTGTACGTTCTCCACGTGACCACGTGGGTTTTCTCTGAGATCCTCCGTTCCTCCCACACAAGACGTACAGGTTTGTAGGTTCATTGGCTTGGTATAAATGTAAAATTGTCCCTCGTGTGTGTTGGATAGTGTTAAGGTGTGGGGATCTCTGGTCGGTGTGGACTCGGTGGGTCGAAGGGCCTGTTTCCGCGCTGTATCTCTAAGCTAAGTTAAACTAAGCATAGAACAGTGCTACACAAGAATAGGCCCTTTGTCCTACAATGCTTATGCTGTATATGATGCCAGGATAAATTAATCTCATCTGCCTGCATATGATGCATATCACTCCTTGCTCTGCATTTCCACGTGCCTAGCTAAATCCCTCTAAAATGCCACTTACGTATCTGCTTCCATCACTACCCTAGGCACCCATCAGGAAGAAAGGTCCTGATCCAAAAGGACATGAATCAATTTCCTCAAGAGATACTGCCTGACCGACTGAGTTATTACAACATTTCATGTCCATCTTTGGTATAAACTGCATTTGCAGTTCCTCTTTATTCCATTTTGACCGGCTGTGTAAAAACACTTGCCCTGCACATCACTTTTAAACTTTGCCCCTCATATGCCGCCTGGTCTTCGACATATCCACCCTGGTTCAAAACTAGTTCTGGCATACTGAGCGAGCAGTGATACTAAAACAACTGATGCAGATTATCTTTTTCTCTGTTGATTTATAAACATCAGCCCAATAGTTTGAATTGTGCTTGAGATGGCCCATGCCTCCATTTTCCTCCACTCTGACTCTACAGTTGTGTTTATATTTAGTTGTCGTTCAGCTCCCAATGTCCCTGAGATTTTGCCGGTACACCTGTCCTGTGAAGTGGAGCAGTCTGCGAGTGGCCACCAAGCCTCAGACTATGCATCCTGGCCACCCAGGGACATGATAGTCTTGTATGGTGTCAACAAGTATTTTCAACTGTAACTGATGATAAAAATATATCAAACTTCTGGAAAGTAATTAAACATCAAGTTAACTATAGATAATGAAGAATACAAACTCACCCTACCCTTATCTATTCAGGGAAGATCAGCAACTCCATTTAAATGGCTGGAGTGCATTACATAGCCTACCCAAGGCTGCCATTACCCTGTTAATCGCCAAGATATCACTTGTATATTCTGACCCGTATACTCAGGGGTGGTACTGAACAGATTAAGCTGAGGAACCAGACATGGTCCTACCCTTCGATTTAGTGGTAACTCAAAGATGGCACAGAGAGAGGTCACATGCATTGGCATCTGACCTCCAGCACCTTCAGTATTTGCAACTGTGATAGTCAGCTGCAAAATTTACCGACAAGCTTATTTGCAGAGAGATGATTTTTCTCTTGTTAGCATTCGGACAGAGATAGGTACAACCCATCCCATTATTTTTCTTTAGCTGGTAACTGCTGCTTCACTCCACTAAACAGCTATGCATGGTTCTAATGTTTGTGCAGGAAATTAATTGGGCAAGACAAGTATCCCTCCAGTTGCCCAGAAAGGGCACCACATGGACACCTCTCTGTTATTGCGAAATAGTAAATACAGGAGATGGGGCGGACCTTACAGTCCAGTGTTCCACTGCGGCAACTCACTGACTGGCACTTCCTTCCTCTGTTTCCATAAAACTATAAGACACTAGACCAAGTGCAGATCCACAAGATTCCACCACTCACCCGTTCCCCCAATGCAATATTGCACCACTCACGCATAGCCCCCAACTGTTCAAGCGCGGCTCATTTCTCGGCATCCCCAGCACTCCCTCCTCTTCACCCTCCCTCTTCAATCCCTAGAGAGGGAGGGGGGTAGAGAGGGAGGGGGTAGAGAGGGAGGGAGGTAGAGAGGGAGGGGGTAGAGATGAGAGGGGGAGAGGGATGGGGTAGAGAGGGAGAGGGAGGAGGGTGGAGAGGGAGAGGAAGGGGGGGGGGTAGAGAGGGTGGGAGTGTGGGTAGATATGGAGGGGGTAGAGAGGGGGTAGAGAGGGGGTAGAGAGGGTGGGAGTGAGGGCATCTCCCTACTCCACCCCCCCCCCCATCTCCCTCTACCACCCCACTCGCCACCCCATCTCCTCCTCATTTCCCTCATCCTCCTCCCCTCACTCCCATTCCCTGTCCCAGGACCTACCCAGGTCATAGAGCAGCACCAGGGCCTAGAACTCGGCCTGGTTCTCGTACTCGACCCGGCCCTGGCTGTAGACTCCCGCCGTCAGCTCAGCCGCCACCTGGGCTCCAGTGGGCTCGTCCCTGACCCCGGGCCCAGGCTCAACCTTGGTTCCAGCGGCGGCTTCTTTTCCTACCCCAGTCACGGCACCATCCCAAGCCCCGGGCTCGGCTCTCACTCCAGATCCAGCACCGCCCTCCCCGTCGAGCGCTGGCAGCGGCCGACACTAGAGTGCGCTGGAATGCCCCTTCCTCCCGAAATGGGTGAGTTTTCTTGCTTTTTAAAAAACTTTAAATGATTAAAAAGTCCGGAAATATAGTTGGGAATGCGAAGGGAAGATGTTTATTGCCTCGATGGGGACAATGTGAGTAGGATGTGTGAAAATGGGAAGGCTGTGGCCTAGCCTTTTGGAAGGAAATAGGAAAATAGGAAAATTAACAAGATTGACACACACACACAAACAAGACGAAGAGTTTTAGCATTATCGAGATATATATAGATATAGATATAGGGAGGAGCAGAATTAGACCATTTGGCCCATTGAGTTTGTTCCGCCTTTCAATCATGGCTGATTTATTTTTTCTCTCAACCCCATTCTTCTGCATTCTCCCCAGAACCTTTGCCATCCTTATGCCCCTGTCCCACTTAGGAAACCTGAACGTAAACCACTGGAGACTTTGCGCCCCACCCAAGGTTTCCGTGCGGTTCCCGGAGGTTTTTGTCAGTCTCCCTACCTGCTTCCACTACCTGCAACCTCCGGCAACCAACTGCAACCTCCGGGAACCGCACGGAAACCTTGGGTGGGACGCAAAGTCTCCAGAGGCTTCCGTTCAGGTTTCCTAAATGGGACAGGGGCATTACCAATTAAGACCATATCAATCTCCCCTTTAAAAATACAAGTTCTAAAACCCTAATAGGGCTAAGCTGCAGCATTATAATTCCCATTTTGTGGCATAATTGCCCCATTACTTATGTACCATGCCTTCAAACAATTTTGTCTCCAAGCTTTAATGAGCTCAAATCTGGAATGACCGCACATAAACCTTTGACTACAGTGACAGAAACCGGTGGGAAAGCAAACCTTCTCGAAGTCATTAAAAAAAATAGTTTTAGTGCTTGGCATTGTTATAAATTCCATTCAAAATATTCAACACCACCGTTCAATAATGTTCCAACACTGCCTCATTGACATCATAGAACTTCCTTGTTGGAAAATATTTACATTCCATTTCAGCTGCCAAGAAAGTTGCATTTGTGCTCTGTCCTTGCTTATTTTTTTAATCCTGAACATTTCAATCAAATGGCCTCATGCAAGTTAGTCCTTCCTACCAACATAATCGGTTCAGTAAATCTTTTTTTCCAACATTCATTAATGCCAATAGAAATGATTCAATGAATGAAATACCCAATTAAAGAGAATGCATTGCATTGTATATTTGACAAACTAGCAAACTCTTACGGAAACAGGTCCTTCGGCCCACCGAGTACACATCGACCAGTGATCCCCGTACACTAGCACTATCCTACGCAATTTACAATTTTTACCAAAGCCAAATCAACCTACAAACCTGTACATCTTTGGTATGTGGTAGGAAACTGGAATATTCAGAGAAAACCCACATGGTCATGGGGATAACATACAAATTCCGTACAGACCGCACCTGTAGTCAGAATCAAACCCGGATCTCTGGTGCTGTAAGAGATGCTGTGCCACCGTGCCGTCCCTAATCAGCATAGATTTGTCATCAAACTTTTTGTTTTATTTATTTCTATGATTTCAACATTTTAGACCCGTTTTGAGGGCAGTTGTTATCTGATCGGTCCGGGTCTTACAGGAAAATTAATACCAACCGTTACCTTGACGCCCATTGTACTTTTGATTTCAGTTCCACTAAAAAGTCAAAATGCAAGGAAGGAATTTGAATGTGAAGCTCATTGATCATAATTCTCTGCATAATTCTTACACTTCTGAAAGAGCAGTTGGCATATGATAAAAGTAATAACAACAACATACTTTAAATGCCGACACATTAAAGGCAAAGCAGCTGCCGCTGCATTTAGTTTCAATAAATACCTCCCTGGTCTTTCCAAATAACATACTTCACTTAGCTTGGAAGTAATTAAAACATTCTTCAAATATAATCTTGCAACATTATGTGCAAAACCTTGAATTGGAAATTTCGATCAATTACGGAGATTAACAATAAGGAAATGAATGGAACACATTGCAATTAATCTGCAAATTGACTGGCCCTTTCAGAGGACTAATTTGGGAGTGTTAAAAAAGTATTGTATGGCATGAGCCAGTGGAACAGTTGCTGCCTTACAGCGCCAGAGACCCGTGTTCGATCAGGACTATGGGTGCTGTCTGAACTGAGTTTGTGGGTTTTCTCCAGGTGCTCCGGTTTCCTCCCACAATCCAAAGACATACAGGTTTGTAGGTTATTGGCTTTGGTAAAATTGTAAATTGTCCCCAGTGTGTAGGATGGTGCTAGTGCAAGGGGCGATCGCTGATCAGCGTGGACTCAGTGGGCTGAAGGGCTTGTTTCCACACTGTATCTCTGAAGTCTAAAGTATTTAACAAAGGGAGCAGCCAGGAGTTCCAGACAGGAGATTGCTCTCAGCTAAGTGAACCTATTGTGCTTGCACTTCGGAGAAAACTGCAACGCAGATAAATACCAAACAAATATGTTAATCGGCGACTTCCTCTGGACCATGGGAATAGTAGGTGTTTTCTCTCATGGAGTACAGAGAGTGGATGATCTCCCAAAGGCAGATAACTGTGAGATACTATACAGATTAGTTACTGCGCCCTGGAACAATGCTAAACCTCAGAAGCTGAGAGTGACCAAGATGCTGACATTAAGCATTAGGGAAGCCCCAGGCACGTGCATAAGGTTGCCAATAAAATTGCAGGAAGACAGAACTCTCTGTGAAGACTGCCTTGGAAGTATGGTCAGCAAAAACATTCCTTCACAGAGACTTCTTGATAAGAGCATGGGTTACTGACATGAGGGACCTTCATATACTGGATGGGGTGGATAATAGAAACATAGAAACATAGAAATTAGGTGCAGGAGTAGGCCATTCGGCCCTTCGAGCCTGCACCGCCATTCAATATGATCATGGCTGATCATCCAACTCAGTATCCCGTACCTGCCTTCTCTCCATACCCTCTGATCCCCTTAGCCACAAGGGCCACATCTAACTCCCTCTTAAATATAGCCAATGAACTGGCCTCGACTACCCTCTGTGGCAGAGAGTTCCAGAGATTCACCACTCTCTGTGTGAAAAACGTTCTTCTCATCTCGGTTTTAAAGGATTTCCCCCTTATCCTTAAGCTGTGACCCCTTGTCCTGGACTTCCCCAACATCGGGAGCAATCTTTCTGCATCTAGCCTGTCCAACCCCTTAAGAATTTTGTAAGTTTCTATAAGATCCCCTCTCAATCTCCTAAATTCTAGAGAGTATAAACCAAGTCTATCCAGTCTTTCTTCATAAGACAGTCCTGACATCCCAGGAATCAGTCTGGTGAACCTTCTCTGCACTCCCTCTATGGCAATAATGTCCTTCCTCAGATTTGGAGACCAAAACTGTATGCAATACTCCAGGTGTGGTCTCACCAAGACCCTGTACACCTGCAGTAGAACCTCCCTGCTCCTATACTCAAATCCTTTTGCTATGAAAGCTAACATACCATTCGCTTTCTTCACTGCCTGCTGCACCTGCATGCCTACTTTCAATGACTGGTGTACCATGACACCCAGGTCTCGCTGCATCTCCCCTTTTCCTAGTCGGCCACCATTTAGATAATAGTCTGCTTTCCTGTTTTTGCCACCAAAATGGATAACCTCACATTTATCCACATTATACTGCATAATGTTTCCTCATAACTAAAATTCTCTATATCCCTAGCAATATCCTCATAAATCTCTATCACTTACCCTGAGGCCCGTCCCCTGCTCATATCGGAGCAAACTTTAAGAAAGTTGGGACACAAAATAAAACATTGAACTGCACAGGAAAAAAAAGTAACTTAAAAAATACCTTGTGATATAATCTGCTTCATTGTGGACTACTCCGTTTTGGAAAGAGTAATAGCAATAAAATAGTGCACATTAACTTCAGCTGGACATAAACATTTTATGTCAACTAAATTACATGGAAGTACATGAGATGAAAGCGCATAATGACTATTTACTTCTAGCAGGACTATATTGAATTCAGCTTCTCAAATGCAACTTTATTTCCATTTCTCCCATTGTTTACAAAAAAACAGAATCCTTGATTTAATTGAAAACATATTTGCACTGCTGGCTGTTTGCAAAGGCTCGTTACGCTAAGCATTCCTTGATTGTGACATCAAGCATTAATTTCCTGCTCGTCCAAGTCAATGAGATGTCAGAATGTGATCGACCAAAATCTTACTTATTCTTACTGAAACCCCCTGTTTCACATCTTATTTGGCATTCAGCTCATAGTACTGCCCCTACCTACATGCTAGAACAATGAAGGACACAAAGTGCTGGAGCAACTCAGCAGGACAGGCCGCATCCCTGGAGAACGTAACAGGTGATGTTTCAGGTCGCAACCCTTCTTCAGGCAGGTCTCAATCTGAAACGTCCACTGTCATGTTCTCCGTTATGCTGCTTGACCTGCTGAGTTCTTCCAGCACTTTGTGTCCTTTTGTGTATCAATCAACATCTACAGTATGTATATATACAGAGCACCAGGAAGTGCTCTGTATATTGATTTTAGAATAAACGCTGCCACTTACGGCTGTGATTTTTTGCCATCTTACTCAACGTCCCTCTGCGCTGCGCAGGACAAGAGGATTTTTTCCATCGACGAAAAAAAAAAGAGTTATTAGTGTTTAAAAAATGTTGAGATTCTCTCTCCTGAAGGCCACACCCCTTCCGGAGGGACTATAAAAGCTGGAAGTGTGGAGGTGCCTCAATTCTCTGCAAGATGGGGGAGCGAGAGGTCACAATTCTCAGTCTGAGCTGTCTGACACTGAACACATGTCTACTAAACTGTGAGTGGTTTTACCCTTAATGTGGTTTGAAAACGTAGTTTGAAAGTGCTAAAGCTGTGTTTCTTTGGTTTGAAAGTGCTAAAGCTGTGTTACCTTTGGTTTGAAAGTGCTAAAGCTGTGTAGCCTTTGGTTTGAAAGTGCTAAAGTTGTGTTGCCATTGGTTTGAAAGTGCTAAAGCTGTGTTACCTTTGGTTTGAAAGTGCTAAAGCTGTGTTACCTTTGGTTTGAAAGTGCTAAAGCTGTGTAGCCTTTGGTTTGAAAGTGCTAAAGCTGTGTAGCCTTTGGTTTGAAAGTGTTAACGCTGTGCAGCCTTTGGTTTGAAAGTGCTAAAGCTATGTAGCATTTGGTTTGAAAGTGCTAAAGCTGTGTAGCCTTTGGTTTGAAGGTGCTAAAGCGGTGTTGCCTTTGGTTTCAAAGTGTTAAAGCTGCTTTGCCTAATTAAAGCTGCCTTGCCTAATTAAAGCTGCCTTGCCTAATTAAAGCTGCCTTGCCTTCTATATATAATTAAAAGTGTAATCTTGACCACTTCCTGTTTGCGCTTTATATTGATTTTAGAAAAAATGCTACCACGTACGGCTATGATTTTTGGCCATCTTACTTAGTCCCCCTCCGCTCATCAGGTGCCGCGGATTTTTCCCATCGATGAAAAATAAAAGAGTTATTATTGTTTAAAAAATGTTGAGATTCTCTCTCCTGTCAATCACGCCATGAAGACCATGCCCCTTCTGGTGGGATGGGGAGGGACTATAACACCCAGACATGTGGGCGTGGCTCAGTCTCTGCAAGATGGGGTAGGGAGAGGTCATGACTCGCTGTCTTTAGTGGCCTTGCACCCTGCTTGAAATGGTATGAAACTGCACTTGAATTTGGTGGCCTTGCATCCTGCTTGAAATGGAATTTCAAGGAATAGCTGTGAGTCAACTGCCAGCCCACCAGCCATGAGTAAGTGAGCTGCCAGCACAACAGGCTTGAGTGAGTGAGCAGCCAGCCCAAGAAACCACTTGGCCCACAATCTCCATACTAGACCTCTGGAAGCCAGTCCCTTCAGCGCACAACACCCATACTAGTGCTCCAGAAAGCCCCCCCTCCCCCAGCCCACTGGCCACCAATATTGGAATTGGTGGAGAGGTGGAATATTGCGTTGGGGGACCAGCCCTCCCATGTGATGCTGGGAACCAACGGGTCCCACTTAGTCTAGTGTATATATATATATATATTTCTCTGTATATGTACTGAACATTTTTTGTTGATTATTTCTTTACAAACTGTTATGTTTACATATTCTGTTGTGCTGCTGCAAGTGAAAATGTAATTGTCCTGTTTGGGACATATGACAATGACACACTCTTGACTCTTGACAAAACATTACATCTGAGGAGACAATTGCTGTGCACCCACATGCTCTCATTGGCCAGACCACTATGGAGGAGCCCTGCTACATCCTTTAGAGAAAGGCTCCAGATTTGCAGTGTAACCCCTTACAGCCTCAGCGTCACATGATAATCTGCATTGAGTCGCAGTTCAATGTAGGACAATTGATAATAGCAGGAAGAGGTGGGAGAGGACAAGGAAAAGGAGTTGGAGAAAGGGAAACAAAAAACTACCTTAGACGATTCATTTCAGGCTGAGCTGCCCTCAACCATCTTCCCACCCTGCCACTGACAAACAGAACATTCTGTCCAAATATTCAGTTATTAGCAGGAGATCTCTTTGATGCTTCTCCTTGAAGAGCTAATGTTTTATATAATTACACCACTTATGACAAGGATCATGCTGTTAAGTTGGAGAATGAACAAAGTGTTGGCTTAGTTTGAGTTATTTTCTGAAGTGTGCAATGTTTTATCGTAGTTGACTTCAATTTGCATTTTGATTCGGTGATCTTCATTGTCGGATTCAAAGCCAGTAGGTTTTTGACCTCTCACATGTTAATAGCTCATTGTTCTAACGTACCCATATCCTTCAAATTCTTCAAATATCTAGAAAACCATTGATCTCTGCTGTGAACATATTCAGTGACTCAGGCTCAAGTCCTCCAACGTAGAGAATTACAAAGATTGAATGTGAGAGGAAACCGGAGCACCCAGAGAAAATCCATGCAGTCAGAGGGAAAACATACAAATTCTGTACAGATGGCACCAGTAGTCAAGATCAAACCTGGGTCCCTGGCACTGCAAGGCAGCAACTCTATTGCTGTCGCTCCCAATTGACTTGTTCTCCACTTGCTACCATTTGGCAACATCTTCCATTTCCACCTATACGCTGATGACACCCAACTCTAACTTCCAACCACTTTTCTTGACAATTGCCCTGTCTCTAAGTTCTCAGGCAGTTTGCCCAGCTCCCAATAATGGGTCAGCAAAAACCTCCTCAAAATAGATATTAAAATAACTGTTCTGCCTCCATCACAATCTCTGATTTCATAAACTTCAAGCCTCTCCTGGCAATCATCTGATGGTTTACTAAACGCTTCACAACATTGGTGTATAATTTGGCTTAGTCATGAGTTTCTGACAACACATATATCCCACTATCTCCAAACCATGGTGTAACTGAACCGCATTGGTGGATCACCCTTGTAAAGCAGATATACTTCAGATCTAGTGATCCTATTTGCAGTTCGGACAGGAATTGGAAGATGTATTTTCTCCATTCACACCTAAATAAAATGTACATGTTTAAAAAAAATTTTATTGACAGCTAGGAGTCATCCAGGAGACTGAGGGGTGATCTTATAGAGATGTAGGAATAGATCGGGTAGACACACAGAGTACGTTAGAATCGAGAACCAGAGGATATTGGTTTAAGGTGAGAGGAGGAAAGATTTAATAGATAATTTTAAGGGGTAACTTTTTCACACAAAGGGTTGTGGGTGCATGGAACGAGCTGCCGGAGGAGGTAATTGAGGCAGTTGCTATTGCAACGTTTAAGAAACATTTAAACAGGTTCAGGTATAGGGCAGGATTAGAGGGATAGGGGCCAAACGCAGGCAGGGTTTGGGCAAGTTTGGTCGGTGTGGGCAAGTTGGGCCGAAGGGCCTGCTTCCACGTTATATGATTATGACTTTATAACTATCATTGGGCGATCACAATTAAGGCACAGTTCTGAACTCTGACCTTCTTGTCCATACTTGCTCCAGCTTTGCCCTGAAAATACATGAGTAGCAGAGGGAGAACATTCAACCTTAATACCACTGCAGCGAAGAATGGTAGCAGTAAAAGTGTACATAATTCAACTTCTCAAACTAAAATCAAACAGATAAATGAAAAACTGTTACGCTAAGATTCTGAAACATGAACATGAAACAATCATTATCTGAACTGAAAAGCTAAACATCACTACCCCAGACTGATTTATCTCCTCTTCTCTGACGTGAAAAATCTGTTCTAAATTTCTGCCTTTTTATGCTATCATTGTTGAAGATTCACTTAACAATATTTTTTTCGATTTTGGTACAATAATGGTTTCATTTATATTCTTGCAACCTTGCGAATCCAGAGTTTTGCAGCAGATGGGATTTGATTTTCTAGTTTATGGGAGGGAAATAGCAAACTGTGAGAAAGATACATATTCTAGATGCGCTGGGACGTATCCTCAGTGATGTGTCCTGGGGTCATCGGGTGTTTCGGGTCTCACAACATCAGACACCCTCGCCCAGGCGACCCAGCCGGGGTTGATTAAGCCCCGACTTGCCTCCCAGCAGCAACCGCCCATTGATCAGCCCTCTTAATCCAAAGCCACCTAGTGGCCTTATCTGCGGCTTCGCTTGCGGATTGAACGGCCCTCTTCTTTGCCAGCCCCGTAATGACCAACTGGTTGAGGACTTTGCAGAGTGAGCATCCCGCAAAGCCTCTACAGCCCACCTCTATGGGCTCATAGTATGTCTTCCAGCCGCAGTCCTGGCACATCTCCACCAGTTCCTGGTACTTTGCGCATTTCCTCTCATTAGCCTCTTCAATGCGCTCTTCCCAGGGCACTGTCAGCTCCAGAATAATCAGCTGTTTCGTCACTTCGGAGGTGATGATCATGTCTGGCCGGAGTGATGTTGCTGTGATGTGCTGTGGATATTTCAGCTGTTTGCCCAGATCGACAGGCAGCTGCCAGTCAGTGGCTGTGTAGAGGAGGCCCGGCCTAGTATTTGGTTGTGGTCGAGGCTTCTCTCCAGCTTTGACAAAAGTGATTGATTTCTTTGGGGCGTGGTGGTGTTTGCTGTTACCGATGGCAGTGGCTATGCTTTCAGCAACCACCTTGAGCACCTGGTCATGATGCCGCCGATAGCGACTTTGCCCAGGGGACTTTGGGCAGCTGCTGAGGAGATGTTCTAATGACCCTCTCCCAGAGCAAAGTGGGCAGGAAGGTGTCTCGCTCTTGCCCCAGACGTGGAGGTTTGCTGGGCTTGGTAGGGCATCGTAGACAGCTTAGACAAGGAACCGGACGCGCTGGAAGTCTGCCTGCATGATGTTTGACCAGGTAATCCTGCGCTGTGGTATGTTCTCCCACCATGTCCACGCTCTCTGCTGCCTGAGCCCCACCGTCCTGCTCACACGCTCTTCCTCCACTCCTGCTTGGACCTCTTCCTGGATTAGATGGTGTCTCTCCTTGTCCTGGGTCTTGCCAACCGGTGTCTTAGGGAAGTATTCCAAACCCGCTCTGCCAGTTGCCATGACTCCCACCAATGCCTTTTGCCTTAGGCGTGACTCTGCCACCTCCAGTGCTTTCTCCACCCTCCATTTCCTCCCTGATCTCACCTCAATGCCAGCCGATGACACCTTCAGTCCCTGGAGTCCCTGTACTGCAGAGCTTCTCTTGTTCGCTCCACCATAAACTCTTCCGTGAGGCCACTGAATGGGAGCTGCAAGATGTTACTGGTCCCATACAGTGCAGCACTGTTGAGGCTGCGGGGAAGGCCAAGCCGCCTGCGGAGAAAGCCGCTGATCTTCCTTTCGAGGGACTCAACTGGGGTCAATGGAACAGGGTAAACCAGCAGAGGCCACAGGACTCAGGGCAGGATGGAATGCTGATAGATCCAGGCCTTGAATCTGCCTGGCAGACCTGACTTGTCGACTTTGGTGAGCCAGGCTGCAAGGTCTTTGATGGACTTTTGAATGGCGGCAAAGTCTTTCAGAGTTGCGTCAAAAACCTTCCCCAAACTCTTGACAGGTTGCTCAGTGATGGAGGGAATGGCAGTTCCGGGTAGTAAAAGGTGGAATCTGTCAGCCACCTTCCCCTTCTTAAGCACCATGGACCTTGACTTTGTTGGCTTGAAACTCATCCTTGCCCAGGTCATAAGTTTCTCAAGTAGGATCCACCTACTTCCTGGGACCGATGTTGTGGTGATGGTAAGGTCGTCCATAAAAGCTCTTATTGGGGGCTGTCGTACACCAGACTTGGTTAGGGGGCCTCTGCATTCCACCTCGGCTGACTTATGGGAGGGAAATACCAAACTAAATTATTAAGTTAACTCAAATTTAATACGAAAACCAAAATATATTTGAAATGTTCAATAGATTAGGCAGCACCTGTGGACAAAGATGTTATGTTAATGTTTTGTTCTGGACAACCAAGGATCACCTTTACTGATGAAGCTTTGGTTACATTCAACACTGTATGGTTGGGACTGTGCACCCTCCGTTTTGCATATTTTAGTATCACTACACATCAAGCCACACCAATCAGAATGTTGACCACCATTTAGTACAGTTACAAATGTAAACTTCCTGTCATCAACATGTATCAGTTTCTCTTATTCAGAATGCTTAATTGGTGAAATTGATGCCACATTACTGATATTTTTCAGCAAATAACTTGCTGGGAACTAGAAGTAAGTCATGATCATCCCAATCACTAACAAAGGAAACTTTTCATTTATTCCAATTCGCCTGACTTCAAAACTCAGTCCAAGAATGGAAGACACAATTTTCAGGCAAACTACTCCAACCAGTGTCTGGTCAATACAATTCTGGCATTTATCTCAACTGGTTCCAAGTAAAATCAACAGAGCAGAAATCTACTTGCATAACACATAATTTCTGTGGCTTCTGGGTTATTCTGCGTGTGTACAATAAATGATAATTTTTACAGGGTGCAACATAGTGTACCTCGTCTGTAATGAAGCATTCATTTGTACTGTTCTGTGCACAAATCTCACACATGGATGAACATCTGTGATGATAATCGTTTTGAAATGCACATCTTGATGTTTTAAGCTACAATATTTGTCTGTGCGCATGCAACAATGAAACCGCAGGGGCTACGCCAAAGAAAGCATCGCTGCGGCCTGCTTTTGCACAGATTAAAGGGCACACGCCATTATTTGCATCTTCGTTGAGGCATCTGTAAGCGTGAATATTAATGGGTCAGCTTGTCTGCACTTCAGAACTGCAACATTGAAAAGATTTTTGTTAATTGTTCTGGTGAAACTTCTATAATTTTATGATGCACCCCTCAACATTTTAGATGCTGGCGGCAGTGATGCAGTATCATGCCCATTCCTGTGTCTGTGCCAATAACTCATCCAAATGCTTCACTCTAAAACTCTTCAAAAACATCACACATTGAATGCAAATGAACATTACCGCATAAGTAAATTTTGATACAATGTCAAATTGTGAAGTTTGTTTGATCGTGAGCATCACCCCTCGAGATTAATGTTGGTAACCATAATAATAATAATAATACTAATAATAATAATAACTTTATTCGTATAGCACTTTTCAGACAATTGAATGCAACTCAAAAGTGCTTTCCACACAAAAAACACAGGTCTAAACAAAAATACGATTAAAAAAATGAAGATTTATATAAAAATACTAGACTAAGTGGGACCCGTTGGGTCCCAGCATCACACAGGAGGGCTGGTCATCCAACGCAATATTCCACCTCTCCACCAATTCTAATATTGGTGGCAAGTTGGGGGGGGGGGGGGCTTTCTGGAGCGCTAGTAAGTAAGTAAGTAAGTTTTATTTATATAGCACGTTTTAAGTCAAATCGCATTGACACCAAAGTGCTTTACATAAATTAAATAATAAGTTTCCATACAAACCATAGAAAAAGGTTAAAAAAATGAATAAAATGGACACAACACATTATAGAGTTCAACACAAATGTCCCCCCACAGCAGAATCAAAAATTTCCACTGTGGAGAAAGGCACCAGAAAGTTAAGTCCTCTTCCTCTGTGAAACACCCGAGGTCGGGGCCCATTTGTGGCCGTGCAGCCAGTCCGATGATTTTCAGGGCCCTCTTGCCGTGAAGATGGAACTTCGGCGTCGGGTGAAACATTCCTCAGCGGCTTGGAAAAGTCTGGAGCGGCTGCCTCCTCCCTGGAGACCGGGGCACTCGTAGTCGTCAGGCCGTGCCGGTTGGAGCTCCGACCCCGGCGAACTCGAACCCTGGCTCTGCGGCGCTCCAAATCCAGCGCCGCCCGCAGCCAGACGCCCGCAGCCCCAGCTCTGCGATGTTGGGATCGACGGCCACAGCGCTCCGGAGCTTACCGCACGGCGACCCGGTAAGGCATCGCCCGCTCCGTGTTGGTATCCCAGCGCTGCGCCACCGCCGCCGAAGCTGTAGTCCCGGCCGGTCCCGACAGGAAACGCCGCACCATTCTCGATGGTAGGCCGCGAGGACGGGGCGAAGAAACAGCTTGGAGGGATGCTGCTTCTCCGACCAGGTAGGTGACTAAGAAATAAAGTTTCCCCCTTCCCCACCCCCACCCCCCACATAGAAGACCTCCACTAACATTTTTTAACAGGACTTAAAATAAAATAAAATAAAAAAAGGTGTAGAGACGGACTGCGGGCAGGCTGCCATACACAGACGGCGCCCACTCCCGCACATCCGCCACCATTTGCAGTAATTAGTGCCTTTCAACTTCAAGCCACAATTTGCAGTAAGTAGTGCCTTTCAACTTCAAGCCAATGCACCCACGCCCCCATTTGCAGTAAGTAATGCATTTTAACTTCAAGCCATTGCACCCAAGACACCACCTGCAGTAAGTATGGGTGTTGTGGGCTGAAGGGACTGGTTTCCAGAGGGCTAGTATGCAAATTGTGCGCCAAATGGATTATTGGGCTGGCGTCTCAGTCAATCAAGCCTGTTGTGCTGGCAACTCACTCACTCACGGCTGGTGGGCTGGTAGTTGACTAACGGCTAATCCTTGAAATTCTATTTCAAGCAGGGTATAAGGCCACCAAATTCAAGTGCAGTTTCTTACCACTTTTAGCAGGGTGCAAGGCCACCAAATTCAAGTGCATTTTCATACCATTTGAAGTAGGGTGCAAAGCTACTAAAGACAGCGAGTCATGACCTCTCCCTCCTCCATCTTGCAGAGACTGAGCCACACCCACATTTCCGGGTTTTATAACTCCTCCCCCCCCCCCCACCGGAAAATGTGTGGCTTTCATGGAGTGATTGACAGGAGAGAGATTCTCAACATTTAAAAAAAAACTAATAACATTTTTATTTTTCATTGATGGGAAGAATTCTCTGCACCTGCTCAGTGGAGGGGGACTGAGTAAGATGGCCAAAAATCACAGACGTATGTGGTAGCGTTTTATCTAAAATCAATATACAGTGCAAACAGGAAGTAAGTGCATTTGCAGTAGTGCCTTTTAACTTCAAGCCAAAGCACCCAAGCCACCATTTGCAGTAAGTAGTGCCTTTCAACTTCATGCCACCATTTGCAGTAAGTGGTGCCTTTCAACTTCAAGCCACACTCAAGCCATCGTTTGCAGTAAGTAGTGCCTTTCAACTTCAAGCCATTGCATCCAAGCCACCATTTGCAGTAAGTGGTGTCTTTCAACTTCAAGCCACACCCAAGCCACACCCAAGCCATCATTTGCAGTAAGTAGTGCCTTTCAACTTCAAGCCATTGCATCCAAGCCATCATTTGCAGGAAGTACTGCCTTTCAACTTCAAAGCTTCCAAGCCGCCATTTGCAGTAAGTAGTGCATTTCATGCCACCATTTGCAGTAAGTAGTGCCTTTCAACTTCAAACCAAGGCTCCCAAGCCACCACTTGCAGTGCCTTTCAACTTAAAGCCAAAGCACCCAAGCCACCATTTGCAGTAAGTAGTGCCTTTCAACTTCAAGCCACAATTTGCAGCAATAGTGCCTTTTCTACTTCAAGCCAAAGCTCCCAAGCCACCATTTGCAGTAAGTAGTGCCTTTCAACTTCAAACCAAAGCTCCCAAGCCACCACTTGCAGTGCCTTTCAACTTAAAGCCAAAGCACCCAAGCCACCATTTGCAGTAATAGTGCCTTTCAACTTCAAGCCAAAGCAACCAAGCCACCATTTGCAGTAAGTAGTGCCTTTCAACTTCAAGCCAAAGCTCCCAAGCCACCATTTGCAGTAAGTAGTGCCTTTCAACTTCATGCCACCATTTGCAGTAAGTGGTGTCTTTCAACTTCAAGCCACACCCAAGCTATCATTTGCAGTAAGTAGTGCCTTTCAACTTCAAAGCTCCCAAGCCACCATTTGCAGTAAGTAGTGCCTTTCAACTTCAAGCCAAAGCAACCAAGCTACCATTTGCAGTAATAGTGCCTTTCAACTTCAAACCAAAGCTCCCAAGCCACCATTTGCAGTAAGTAGTGCTTTCAACTTCAAACCATTGCACCCAAGCCACCATTTGCAGTACCCAAGCCACTATTTGCAGTATGTAGTGTCTTTCAACTTCAAGCCACAATTTGCAGAAATAGTGCCTTTTCTACTTCAAGCCAAAGCTGCCAAGTCACCATTTGCAGTAAGTAGTGCCTTTCAACTTCAAACCAAAGCTCCCAAGCCACCACTTGCAGTAAGTAGTGCCTTTCAACTTCATGCCACCATTTGCAGTGCCTTTCAACTTAAAGCCAAAGCACCCAAGCCACCATTTGCAGTAAGTAGTGCCTTTCAACTTCAAGCCACAATTTGCAGCAATAGTGCCTTTTCTACTTCAAGCCAAAGCTCCCAAGCCACCATTTGCAGTAAGTAGTGCCTTTCAACTTCAAACCAAAGCTCCCAAGCCACCACTTGCAGTGCCTTTCAACTTAAAGCCAAAGCACCCAAGCCACCATTTGCAGTAATAGTGCCTTTCAACTTCAAGCCAAAGCAACCAAGCCACCATTTGCAGTAAGTAGTGCCTTTCAACTTCAAGCCAAAGCTCCCAAGCCACCATTTGCAGTAAGTAGTGCCTTTCAACTTCATGCCACCATTTGCAGTAAGTGGTGTCTTTCAACTTCAAGCCACACCCAAGCTATCATTTGCAGTAAGTAGTGCCTTTCAACTTCAAAGCTCCCAAGCCACCATTTGCAGTAAGTAGTGCCTTTCAACTTCAAGCCAAAGCAACCAAGCTACCATTTGCAGTAATAGTGCCTTTCAACTTCAAACCAAAGCTCCCAAGCCACCATTTGCAGTAAGTAGTGCTTTCAACTTCAAACCATTGCACCCAAGCCACCATTTGCAGTACCCAAGCCACTATTTGCAGTATGTAGTGTCTTTCAACTTCAAGCCACAATTTGCAGAAATAGTGCCTTTTCTACTTCAAGCCAAAGCTGCCAAGTCACCATTTGCAGTAAGTAGTGCCTTTCAACTTCAAACCAAAGCTCCCAAGCCACCACTTGCAGTAAGTAGTGCCTTTCAACTTCATGCCACCATTTGCAGTGCCTTTCAACTTAAAGCCAAAGCACCCAAGCCACCATTTGCAGTAAGTAGTGCCTTTCAATTTCAAGACACACCCAAGCCAAGCCCACCGGGGAGGGATGGGGGGGGGGGGGGGGGGGGGGGGGGGGGGGGGAGGGGCTTTCTGGAGTGCTAGTATGAACCATTTTAGAACCAATAGACATTTTTTTTGCAAGCTTTAGAACCAATAGACATTCTTTGCAAGCTTTAGAACCAATAGACATATTTCTGCCAGCTTAGAACCAATAGAGACATTTTTTTTGCAATATTTAGAACCAATAGAGACATTTTTTTGCAAGCTTTAGAACCAATGGACATTTTATTGCTAGCTTTAGAACCAATGGACATTTTTTGCAAGTTTTAGAACCAATAGACTTTTTTGCAAGCTTTAGAACCAATAGACATTTTTTTTCAAGCTTTAGAACCAATAGAGACACATTTTGCAAGCTTTAGAACCAATAGACATGTTTTGCAAGCTTTAGAACCAATAGACAGTTTTTTGCAAGCTTTAGAACCAATAGACATTTTTTTGCAAGCTTTAGAACCAATAGACACATTCTGCAAGCATTTTAGAACCACTAAGGGCACTTACATTTGAGTAGACATGTGTTCAGTGTTATTCACAGCTCAGAGAAACGTGACCCTCTGCCTTCCTCCATCTTGAAGAGTGAGTGAGGCACACCACTTCCTGGTTTTATAGTCCCTCCCCCCTGCCGCCAGCGGGGGCAGCAGAGAGAATGGGGAATTTTGTAAAAACATTAATATCTCTGTCATTTTTCATCGACGGGAAAAATCCTCGGCACACATTCGGCGGAGGGGGGCTCTGAGCAAGGTGGCCAAAAATGACGGCCGTAGGTGGTGGCATTCTCTCGGAAATTGCAGCACAGATGGCCAAAACCGGTCAAGAACAGACTTTTAGTAATATAGATAGATAGATAGATAGATAGATAAAATTTTAAAAACAAATTTGAGTGTGTAAAAGAACATAAACCAGAAACACCGAGGCCAAATACTGAGACCCATATACTATATGAGCACACAAGCTGTTGAAGGGTATGCTGAGATAAATACAAGGGAATAAAGCTGATTTTTACAATTCCACAGCTTGGGGGTGTAATTGAAAAAGGCTGCTTCACCAATTTTCTTATTGCTGCGGCATTGAGGCTAACAGGTCAGCATCAGAAGGTCTGTGTGCTCGAGTAGGGGCATAGGGGAGGAGGGACTCTGTAAAATATGTTGCTCCTAAGCCATTTAGGGCTTTATAGACAAGAAGATAGTCGACCCTGGATCTCACAGGGAGCCTATGAAGGGAGTATAATACTGCGGTGATATGTTCCCTTTTCTTGGTATTTGTTAAAAGCCGGGCTGTGGCATTTTGAATGAGCTGTAACTTGTTGGTGGATTTTGAAGGCAGACCAGTAAATAAGGCATTTACAGTAATCAAGTCTGCTTAGGATTTGTCAAATTGCAAAATCTGCATTCTGTAAAACTGTATGTACAATTTTATAGAGCCCATGTCTGTGTAATAGAATATTGCATTCTACAGGGGAAATGCAATTAAAGCACTCCAGATTAATTGCTGGGATGGCTTTGAGGGTTTTCGCACGAGGAGACATTTAGTTCAGTTTAGTTTAGTTAAGTGATACAGCGTGGAAACAGTCCCCTTTGGCCCAATGAGTCCGTGCCGACCAGTGATCACCCCGTACACTAGCAATAACCTACTCACTAGGGACAATTTACAGAAGCGAATTAACCTACAAACCTGCACGTCTTTGGAAGTGGGAGGAAACCGGGCACCCAGAGAAAACGCACGCAGTTAAGGGCCTGTCCCACGATGCGAGTTCACCCAAGAGCTCTCCCGAGTTTAAAAAACAAATCAAACTCGTGGTAAGTACGTAGAATGTACGTAGCGGGTACGTCGGAGCTTGTGGACGTCTCGTAGCGGCTCTTAACGCTAACGGCGGGTACTCGGGAAATGCGGTAAATTCGTGAAACTCGTAAAGTTTTTTCAACAGTGTGAAAAATTTCCAAGAGTAAAAAAATACTCGTGATGAAGTACCACGACTTTGATTTTTTTTTAAACTCGGGAGAACTCTTGGGTAAATTCACATCGTGGGACAGGCCCATTACAGGGAGAACATACAAACATTATACAGACAGCAACCCGCAGTCAGGATTGAATCCGTGTCTCTGGCGCAGTTTGGCAGAAACTCTACCACTGCGCTACGCACATGAAGTAGATCTCTTGGTTTGAGAAGAATTTAGAGGTGATTCCATTGAAACTTCTTACAGTGTTTGACAAGGTAAATGCGGAGATTGTAATTACCTTGGTTGAATAAATGATGGGCATCTCAAAATAAGAAATCAGTGCTCTGGACAGAGATGAGAATTTCTTCAGCAGTCGGGAATAAATCTTTGGAAATATCAATGCAATAAAAAGGAACTGCAAATGCTGGTTAAAACCAAAGATAGACACTACATTGCAGTCATTGTGATTTTACATTCAATGTGATGGTTATTTTCACCTGCCCCAGCACACTACAGCCCGCACCCACTTGGGATCAATGAATTCCAACTGATAATTTACTTAGCAGATTTCTGCACCACCAGTTCATTAGCATTGCATGCTTTTTGCTGTGTCTTAGATCAATGGCAGTCACCAATATGTAAAGGTGTCAATGATATGCAGAGGCGAACAGGAACTGCAGATGAATTGAGCCCTGTGAATCAAATGTCATGCTTATAATGAATGTGAAATATATAACTATCGTGGGCCATTTGATTTTATGACAATTATACCCATCTACCTCATTGGTGACTTTCGAAACATCTTTAATCGGACTTTATCGGACTTCAATTTTATATCTTGCACAAAATGTTGTACCCTTTATCCTTTATCTGTGCAATGTGGACAGCTTGATTGTATTCATGTATAGTACAGTCTTTTCCTTGACTGAATAAAAGCACTAGGAGGACGCTTGCAACTGGATCGTTTGACATGAGAGGCAAACATTTACTAACAAGGAAGGTTACCTGTAAGTCAGATACCTCTATGGGAGATGGTAGACAAAAAACTGGAGAAACTCAGCGGGTGAGGCAGCATCTATGGAGCGAAGGAATAGGTGACGTTTCGGGTTGAGACCTTTCTTCAGACTGATGTCGGGGGGGGGGGGGGGTGTAGAGGATGTGTTATTTGGGAGATGTATTACTCGATTAAGCTTACTACTGCTACAGGTACTGAAAGAAAGGAAGAGACGGAGACAGTAGGTTGTGGGAGTGCTGGGAAGGGGAGGGGAAGGATGCATTACTCAAGAGATGGATTAATCGATGAAGCTTACTCCTGCTACAGGTGCTGCTTTCTGCTGCAGGCATTATCGCATCAGAGCAGATACTATTGCAATGTTTAAGAAGCATTTAGACAGGTTCTTGGATAGGATAAATTTAGAGGGATATGGGCCAAACTCAGACGGGTGTAGATGGGGCACATTGGTTGACATTGGCAAGTTGGGCTGAAGGGCCTATATCTATGCTGTATGACAAGGACAAAGGACAAAGGACATTTATTGTGACTCAACTAAAAAAAACCTAAATAAAACTAAACTAAACCATATCTGGAGAACTGAATACAGTTATATTTTTAAGAGGAACATACATACATTAGAGGCAATCCAGAGAAGGTTCACTGGCCTCTTTCCTGGGAATGAAATAATTGTCTTTTTAGATTTAGATTAGATTAGATTAGATCCTTTATTTGTCATTCAGACCTTTTGGTCTGAACGAAATGTCGTTGCCTGCAGCCATACATATAATAACTAACAACAAAACACACAATAAACACTGATTAACATCCACCACAGTGAGTTCACCAGGCACCTCCTCACAGTGATGGAGGCAAAAGTCTTAAAGTTACTGTCTCTTCCCTCCTCATCTCCCTCTGTGCTGAGGCGATATGGTATTACCCCACCAAGCTCCGCAAACGGGCCGGTTCAAGCTCCGCGGCCCAGGGTGGTCGAAGCTGCCGCCCTCCAGTCCAACGGACGCAGCTGTTGCCCCGGGAGCTCCGGAAAACGGGCACCAGCCTGTGACCTGCGAGCTCCCGACAATGTCGTTCACTGGCCCGCGGCCGAGCCCCGGATTCAGGTCGGCGCCGCCGGAACGCTGCCTCAGCCACCGGAGCACCGCCTCAGCCCCGCGCTGGGCCGCCCTCACCGGAGCGCCATCTCAGCCCCGAGCCGGGCCGCCCTCACCAGAGCGCCATCTCAGCCCCGAGCCGGGCCGTCCTCACAGGAGCGCCGTCTCAGCCCGGAGCCGGGCCGTCCTCACCGGAGCGCCGTCTCAGCCCCGAGCCGGGCCGCCCTCACCGGAGCGCCATCTCAGCCCCGAGCCGGGCCGCCATCACTGGAGCGCCGTCTCAGCCCCGAGTCGTGCCGCTGCCACTGGACGCCGGAACGCCGCCATAGCTCCGAATTCGGCTAGCCTCGCGTTGGTAAGTCCTGGCTGGCTCTGCTTCCGGAGCCTCGAGGTCGGTTGCAGTTGGAGGCCGCCAGGCCCGCCATTAGGCCTCAGTGCAGACGGAGGCAGAGAAGGGGGGATACGACAGAAAGAGTCGCATTCCCCCGAAGGGAGAGACAGAAAACCATGTTTCAGCCTCCCCCCCCACATAACACAACCTAATAACTAAAATGTGACTAAAACAAGACAAAAAAAACAACAACAAAAAGTAAAGACAGACGGACTGCAGGCGAGCCGCAGCCGTTCAACAGCGCCGCCACTTCCGCCACATCCTTTGTCCTTTGTCCTTGTCATACAGCATGGAAATAGGCCATTCAGCCCAACTTGCCCATGTCAACCAATGTGCCCCATCTACACATTTAGGAAATGTTCAGCAGATCGGGCCAATACTTTGAAGTTTATAAGATTGAAAGATGACCTCATAGAAATATAAAATAGTCTGCGGGTGCTTATCAGGGCAACTGCTGAGAGGTTTCCCCCTGAAAGGGGTATATAGAACCAAGCAGCATGGCTTCAGCAAAGGCTCACCAATTTAAGATAGAGTTGTGAAGGAATTTTTTTTGAGGTTCAGATATCTTTGGAATTTTGTTCTCCAGAGTGCTGTGGAGACTGAATCATTGTCAATATTCATGGCTGAGACAGACAGAATGTTGTACTTTGGCAGTATCAAAGGTTATAGGGCTCAGGAAGAAAAGTGATACAATACAATACAATACAATACAATACAATACAATACAATACAATACCTTTTATTGTCATTTGAGCCTCAGTGAGGCTCAAACGAAATTCTGTTTCCACAGCCATACAAACAAAGACAATTCCTAGACATACACACAATTTAGTTCACACAAACATCCATCACAGTGGACCCACTGTGATGGAAGGCAAAGTCTTTTCTCTCCCCTGTTCTCCATGTCTCTCCCGATGTCCAAGCCCCAGGCGGGCGATGATAAGTCCCACGGCCATTTTAGGCCGTGCCGGGCGATTTACGGCCCCACTCCCGGTCTAAAAGTCTCGAAGTTGGAGCCCCCGGCGGGCGCTGGAATGTCCCATGGCCATGAAGCCGTGCCGGGCGATGTACGTCCCCGCTCCGGGTCGTTCCAACCCTGCGACACGGGCTGGAGAAGTCGCGTTGCGGGAGCTCCGGGAAGCGGTCTCTCCCCCCGGACCCGCGAGCTCCCGATGTCCCAGTCCACCGGACCTGCGGCTGCGGTGCTGGAGCCTCCGAGCCCCAGGAGTCGAGTCGCAGCAGCAAGTCACCACCGCTCCCCACGCTCCGAGGCCGGCCAGCCCCACGATGGTGAGTAGTCCGCAGCTCCGCAGTCTCCCGAGCCCCCGGGTCGTTCAGGTTGGAGGCCGCTCCACGGTGCTAGGCCCCAACGACAACGGAGACCCGACATGGAAAAGGTCGGGTCTCCCGGACAGGGAAGAGATTTTAAACAGTTTCCCCCTCCCCCCCCACCGCCCCCCACATATACACATTTAAAATCAGTATTAAAAAACACCAACACTACATTTAACTAGACAAAAAATAAAAAAAAGACAGACAGGCTGTAGGGGCCGCTGCAACGGGTGAGTCGCGCCGCCAGTCTCCTCATACAGAGGCCAAGATCGGATGAGCTATGATCTTATTGAGGTATTGCATATTGAACTTCTGGCAAACTGTGTTGTGAATCCAGGTTTTAAATACAGCATACTGTAAAATGAGCTCCTGATCACAACCTTTCAGATTCCTCTGGCATGTTGATGCTGAGAGAGGAATGCTTCCTTACTGCTCATTTTAAAGATAATTTAATATTATGGACGGTAACTTAATTTGATTGATGTGTATTCATCCAGTTTGAAGTTCAATCATTTGGCTCAAGCTTTCAAACAAAATCTCTGGGAGGAGTACTCACAGTAGACACTTTGGCTGATTTCTGAGTCTTTAATGAATAATTTGAAAATCGGCAGCTGAAATTGCAGTGTGTGAATTACAGGTGCTCACATGTAGGTCCACATCGTTTCAGCATCGTTTAATTCATAGAGTCAGAGAATGGAACAGTGTGGAACACTGTTCAGCCCAACCTGCCCACACCGGCCAACATGTCCCAACTACACTAGTCCCACCTGCCTGCGCTTGATCCATATCCCTCCAAACCTCTCCAATCCATGTACCTGTCCAACTGTTTCTTAAATGTTGGGATAGTCCCAGCCTCAACTATTTTCTCTGTTGACTGCACTGAATTTAAGTTCCAACTAGGCTACCTTAACTAACCAATTGACAATTTAGCACATTAGTTAAATTTTGAACATTACAAAGTTGCCTCTGATCCAGTGAAAGGGGCAAACATTTATTTGCTTATCCTGGAGCATATTATATATTTTTTGCATTGATCCAGAATTATGAATTCATGTCCTGACATGATAATATGGAGGTCTGGTTAAAATGCTGCACTAAATGTTGGAATAACGCCGTTATGATGATTGTTTTCATTTAATGAGAATTTGCCTTTAGGCTTAAAAGAGAAATCAGTCTTTTTGTGTATCTTTCATAATCAAAAACCCACACGAAGTATGCTTACAAAACAGCATCTATAATTTACTGAAAAATGCACTGTGCTGCCAATCAATAAATGATTCATCTTTCATCAAACTTACCAAAAATACAGGAAAGAATTTACATTTATCCAATTCAATTATCCTTAGTGAAAGAAAATTAAGGCCTGGATTTTGTAGTTAGTGGCAAAATTACTTTGCTCATTGCTGACCTTGCAAAAAGCTCTCCACAAATGTTTGCAACCTCTATTTAATGGACCTTTGCTTTTCCATATCAGTCATTGTCAACTGGGGAACCTATAGATGAGCCAGTGCTGCAGCTGGGCTAGTTCCGGCAGTTGTGCCAAGGAGGACGGGCCACGCCACCAAGAACTAAGAGGATCCCAACATGGAGGGGCTGCCGACACAAAAGAGGGACCCGGCATGGGGGATCCGCTGAGAACTGAGAAGATCCTAGAGGCGGGGGCCACCAAAAACAAAGAGGGACCCTGCATGAGGGGCTACTGAAAACTAAGAGAGACCGAGATTGGGGGCCCACTGAGAACTAGGAGGACCCTGCGTGGGAGGGTGGGGGGTGTGGGGTTGGATGAAAACGAAGGGACTTTTTGTAACTTTGCCGGTTCCAGAAATATTGCGAGAGAGAGGGAGAGAGAGGAGTGAGAGAGAGAGGAAGAGAGAGAAGGAGGGAGAGAAGGAAAAAGAGAGAGAGTGTGTGAGGAGAGAGAAACAAAGGGGGAGGGAGAGAGACAGAGGTAGGGAGAGAGGGGGGGGGGGGGGGTAGAGGGAGGGGGAGAGAGGGGGAGAGTGAGAGGGATACAAATGAACAGAACGAGCCACCACTTCAGTCTAATGACAGATACATGTCCTGGGCTTGATCAGCTATATCCAAGAACAATGTGGATTCCTGGCAGAGATATATGGATTAACCTCAGACACGAGTGAGGTGCCGACAGATTGAGGGTAGCTAATGGTGTGCCTCCATTTACGAAGGGCTGCAAAGAGAAACCAATAAGCCTAACATCGGTAGTAGGAATGTTATGGGAGAGGATGCTGAAGGATAAGAAATACATTCATTTGGAAAGACGTGTTGATTAGGGGTATTCAGTGCGGTTTGGTGCATGGGATATTGTGTCTCACAAATTTGATTGAATTTGAAGAAGACAACCAGAAGGTTGACGAAGGCAAGGCCATAACCATAGGCCATTTTTGTTGCATGAACTAATTGGGCTAAAGGGGCCTCTTCGATGGTGTATGACTATAACATTATGTGGGGATATAATTACAGAATCCTGAATATATAAATAGGATGGAGACTTTGTTTGGCATCAGTTCCTTATGTCCCACTGATTATTTATCTGAATTGTACACATTCAAGCTTGATGATTTCATGTAATTTTCATTGCTATCATGATGCCACCGAGGACCTTAACTAAAGACATTGTTTTCTGGAACGAGCTGATAAGTTTATATCACTGACAGCCAGGGACATTTGGAGTCTTGATGTTTTGTTACGTGCCAGATTTGGGACTGCTGTTTAAAGATAACCAAACGTCCTGTCTCCTGCTTTCTTTCTGATTCATTTCAATGTACTGAGTCATGCGACTTGGCACAGGACCCCTGGGCTTTCTGTTGTGAACACAGGATGCAGAAGTGAGCAAGGTAAAATCAGAGGTTACTGTAAATACATCAGCACAGAATGTTGATGGAGCAAGTCGCTGGTGTTGGCGAGGAATCTAACACTGAAGAGAGAAAGGAGCCAGTGATATGCAGGTACAGGCTTTTACAAAACAGTCAGCCACAGAGGACGCAGCCAGTAAAAGAAGCCTTTGTGAAAAGAAAGCTGGAAACTCCACAAGAGGGAAATGACTGTTTTCCAGGAGAGACCGTCCAATGCTTGTAGTACAATGATGTCACTGTAGTACTGAATGAAAAGTAAACACTGCCAAGAGTAAATCTTTCAGATTATCACGGTTAAATTAAACTGATTTCTGCAGGTTCAGCCAGGATGTAAAACCATAAAATGATGCAATTGTGCAGAATTTCCCTGTTCTCGGGAGTACTTTATGAAGTGCACTTTATGAAGCAATATTATCACAGACTTTCTAATGGAAAACAATACATTTTGATTTTGAACAATAATAGACAGAGCTTAAGCAGAGCTTAAAATTAAAATCATGTTTTTGATGTTAAATGGAGTCTCTTGTGTAATTAGAATTTCTGCCAATATGTTGCCTGATCTTTAGAACTAGACACCACTCCTTTAACAGGAGGATGCAGACAATGATGAATATCTCTTTCAGATTACATACCACATGCCATCCTTCCCAGACATGTTGAATACTCCATGGAGCCTTGCCATATCCCTGGCGCTTCCCTTCAGTGGTGCCCTATGCTCAACTAATCTTGCCTCCTTAATCCGTTACTGGTTCAGGCCAAATCCATGCACATTGATATTCTGTCAAATTACAGATCAAATAGAGAAAGTAGACTTTACGTTCGACTTTAGAGATACAGTGCAGAAACAGGCCCTTTGGCCTACCGAGTCCACGCCGACCAGCTGTACACTAGTTTCATCCTACACACTAGGGACAATTTATAATTTTACCAAAGCCAATTAACCTACAAACTTGTATGTCTTTGGAGTGTGGGAGGAAACCGGAGCACCCAGAGAAAACCCACAGGATCATGGGAAGAATGTACTAACTCCTTACAGACAGCACCCATAGTCAGGATCAAACCCAGGTCTCTGTCACTGAGCATGTCCTGGACTCACAGTAGGTCCACACAGTGGGATTTGGGAATGGTTGATCACTAACAATTCCTTGGGCAATATGATGACTTGGCTCAATGTGGATGACTCTGAAAATGTCTTCTTGATTAGTACGGGTGTTGGAGGTTCTGGGGAGAAGGCAGGAGAATGGCGTTGAGAGGGCATGATAGAATAGCCATGATATAAATGGTGGAGTAGACTTGATGGACCAAATGACCTAATTCTGCTCCTATAACTTATGCACATGAAGAAAGAGGTCAAAGAAGACCAATTTTGTGACTGGCTAATGGCCATTCCACTGGATCTCAGAATGTAAAGAAAGCTTATGTTTCATTCATGGATGTGAATAGTGGCTACAAGATATGCTAGCAGGCTTCCTATATATTAACTGAAGACAGGAGGCCACGCACTCCATGGTTTCTTAACACAGCCCTGGAGGCCTTGATGGAGGAGGTGGGAATAAAAGAGCTGTCCTCAATGCACAATGGACCAGTTTCAAACATATTGTGATGAAATAGCAAAGGCAGTCAATGCCAGGATTCAAACCCCAATGGTTTGGATGCAAGGTTGAAGAAAGTTCAAGGAGTTCAAGATTTGTGTTTAGTGCAGAAAGGGTCAAAATGCTGCACGACTTGCTGCTTGGTGCTCCAAATGAACATTGAATCAACCTCAATCAATCAGATTTGGTACAAAATTGAGTATCATTCCCCCAGCAAGCCACCATGTCACTGCTGCCACAAGCCTCACTTACATATTCCTGCTGACACAAGTGGCTGGGCACTGTGCGATGCTTATACTTGCCTCCCTCCTCTAGGATACAGTGGGGGATACTCTGAAGTGTCAGCAGAGTATTGAGTATGAAAGTTGGGAGGTCATGTTAAAGTTGTACAAGACATTGGTGAGGCCACAATTAGATTATTGCGTTCAGTTTTGGATCGATGTGAATACAAGCCCAGTCGTCCATTCTTTCATCATGTGACAGTCCCACCATCTCGGGATTTAACCTCGTGAACCTACGCTGCACTCCCTCAATAGCAAGAATGTCCTTCATCAAATTAGGAGACCAAAATGGCACACAATACACCAGGTGTGGTCTCGCCAGGGCCCTGTACAACTGCAGAAGGACCTCTTTGCTCCAATACGCTACTCCTCTAGTTATGAAGGCCAACATGCCTTTAGCTTTCTTCACCGTTTCAGATTCCACTCTCCAGAGTTTAAAGGAGTCTCGGCAGGCAAAGGAAAATGTCTGGGGTTCTCAAGTACCTTCAGATAGGAGATAAGGAGGAATTTCTTTAGTCAGAGGTGAAAGTATGGAATTCATTGCCACAGATGGCTGTGGAGGCAAATCATTGGATATCTTTAAAGGGGAGGTTGACAGGTTCTTGATTATTAAAGGTGTCAAAGGTTGTGAGGAGAAGGCAGGAGAATGGGCTTGAGAGAGAAAGATGGATCAGCCATGACTGAATGGCAGAGTAGACTTGATGGTCTAATTCTGCACCTATGACCTGTGAACTTATCAACATCCTGGGGTCACCGTTGACCAGAAAATCAACTCGAAAAATAAATAAACCTCTAGCATGCACTTACACTTTCAATCAGAATTAGAAACTCCAATTGGGTAAAGCAATTACCAACCCTGGCTGACACAAAGTTGAAGGACTGGGTGCAAAGTGTCGAATGTAAAATATATTTTGATGTGATTCACTCATCAGATGGATAGCATGAATGACATCTCTATTACATGAGTGGGTGACAGATATTGAACTTACCAAATCTTCTCAGCTCTGGCCCGCAAGGATAAAAGGTCATGGCCACGGAGGCATCGACTTGCTGACAACGTGCTCCTCACCAGGTGGTGAGTCTAGTTTGGAGGGTGTGGCAGCACACAATTTTCAGTGCTGTCACCTTTTTATAGCACTGACTCCTCACAATATTAATAAGGTTCAGGAAAGCCAATTGCTCTCCATAAACCATGTCAGATATTACCTCCAATCAAGACCACGCAGATAGATCGTTCCTTACTTTCTTACAGTTGCTCTGATCTGTCATTTCTCTGTCAATTCTCCTAGTTACCCTGCCTAACAAATGAAATCCATTGCTCCCAGAACTGGAGTAACAGTTTGTGATGAAGCCTGAAGTTGGAACAAAGTTCATTCGCATCAGCCACACCCTGCTGACTTTAACCACAATAAACAACTCAAAAAACAGCAGACGTTAGCACTATTGTAGCAGGTAGCAGTGGTGTACAATCCTAAATGCTGCTGATGTTATTCAGCTGTCTGAGGTTAACAGAGGCCATTATTTCAACGATGGAAGTGCCACCAAACACTCAGTCAGTTTTCCTGGTTGATGTCATCTGTCCACTCTGCAGTCCTTAGCTGCACAAATGCTGTAATTTTGATCAGTGGCATTTCGCCTCAATGTCTTTTTTCAGACATTAAATTAGTGCAAAGCAATACAGTAAGGCTTTCAAGCTGTTGCAGTTTTAAAATCAGCCTTTCTTACCTTGTGACTGACAAAAGATTGAAGTACACCGGGACGGAGCGGCTGGAGAAGTTGGATGCTAGGAGTGGGCCGGTGGGAGGGTGAACCGGGGTGATGCCTCCAGTGCCTTCAAGGTTGGCTGCAGAAGGCAACCCAGGAACACAAAGGAACACAAAGATGGCTGGGTGAGGAGAGGGTTGGTTCGCGGGCTGATCGGTTCGAAGGCGATGGTGGAAGGCCCTGCAGGAGCCTGGGGGTTGCCTGGATCGGGAACTGCCCCAGTGGACCGAACGCATGGACTATATCTTGGACTTTGGTAATGGCGCGAAAATATGGTGGCACCCGCTTGTGTAAATATGCAAATAGAATTTCACTGTGCAGTTACACATGTGACAAATAAAGCACTATTGAACACATATTCCTGGTATTGGTATTGGTATTGGTTTATTTTTGTGATGTCTACTGAGGTACAGTGAAAACTATCTCACATACTGTCCAGGTAGATCCTACCATACATAAGTAAAAAGGGTAGGGCAAAAGAGAAAATAAACAGTGCAGGATATAAAGCCAGCAGGAAAGATGAAATGGACTCCCCGGTAAACTTCCATAATACAAGCAACTCTGGCATTGCTCTGGACCAAGGGCCCTCTCGTCTACAGGAGGGAGATTTGCTAGCTCGAGTCTCTCCAAATGCCAGAAAAGTTAGTTCTCTGCTTACTTTATCAGGTTGACATAGGTTGGGGAGTGGCGATTCAGAAAGACATTGGGGTCAAAGTAGAGAGCGATCAATGCAGGGATTGTATTTGGAGCAAAATGAGCTTCAGAGGGTACACTGCAAGCAATTGTTATTGGGCAAGTCCAAATCAAACATGTGGTAGTCGTTTAAAGGCAATTGATCGAAGTTCAGAACTGGCATCTTCATGCAGGGAGGAGGAATTAGGATGACAAAGTAAAGGAATTCTGGGTGACTAAAGAGATGGTAAATTTGGTCAAAAAGAAAAGTAAGTGCATGCAAACTTTAAGAGGATGGAATCAAACAAGACCTTGGAGAAACACAAAGGAAGGAGGAAATAACTCGTAGGCGATTAGAAGACCAAAAGGGGCAGCAAAATGTCTTTGGTGAATCAGATTAAAGGAAATCCAAAAGTTTGTTATACCTATATTAAAAACTTGAGGGTAACCAGGGTGAAGTAGGACTGCTCAAGGATAAAGGAGGGAATTTGTGTTTAGGGATGTTGGTGATAATCTAAACGACTTTTCACCAAGGAGCAGGATATGGAGGATAGGAAGATCAATGTAGAGAATATTAATCTGCAAGGGTAGTTTGAGATTAAGAAGGAGGAAGTGTTGAGGCTCTTGAAGACATGGAAATGATTGAATTTATCCCAGGTTATTGAAAGAGGCAAGTGAGAGATTGTGGGAGCTTTGACAAAGATCTTTGTGCCTTCTCTAACCAAAGACGAGGTCCCGAAGGACTGGAGAGTAGCAAACATTGTTCCTTTGTTTAAGAAGAGAAATACAGAGAATCCAGGGAATTATCGGCCGGTGAGCCTCTCTTCAGTGGTAGGAAAGCTGTTTGAGAGGATTCTTTAGGATAAGATTTAATCCCGTTTGGTAGAGAATGGGTTAATGAGGGACAGTCCACATAGTGATTCTTGGGGGCGTGGTGATCTCACAGTGTGGGTCCATTCCACGGTGTGGTTTGCTGAAGGAACTGAGAAAAGAACTTCAGCTCCTCCCAGCCCACAAGCAATGTTGATTGAACTAGAGCAGTCATTCATTCCATTAATTTTGCCAAGCCTGGATAATCTGAACTATTTAAATGAGTAATCCTTTTAAATGTTATTAAGAGATCTTGTTAAAATATATTTAATGATCGTCAAAAGACATTAATTTAAATTGCATTTAAATGAACCTGATTAACACAAAAATGTGAATTATCTAAAACTTAACTCACAGGGGCGGCAGAGTGGAACAGCAGTAGAGTTGATGCCTCCACAGCGCTAGAGACCCAGATTCGATCCTGTCTACGGGTGCTGTTTGTACGGTGTCTGTACGTTCTCCGTGTGACCGCGTGGGTTTTCTCCGGGTGCAACGGTTTCCTCCCGCACTCCAAAGATGTGCAGGTTTGTAGGTTAATTGGCTTCTGTAAATTGTCCCTCATGTATCGTATAGAACTTGCGTATGGGTGATCGCTGTTCGGCGTGGACTCGGTGGGCTGAAGGGCCTGTTTCCGTGCTGTATCTCTAAACTAAACTAAATTAAACTACACACTGCAGTTTTTCTCCGCTAAAATGAAGGGAGCTGCTGAAGCTAAGCCAAGTTTAACCTGGTGCGTTCTGATGGGGCAGAGAAAGCCGAGTGCATGTCACAAAATCCACAATGAGACCTCTCAGGAAGTTCATGATTTCCACATTCACATAGGAATGCCAAGCTTCCTAACAGTTACATTAGGAAATGTCAGCAGCTACATATGGAACTGTCAACAATTCTCAGGAAAACCCTGGCCATAATTCCATTGCTGCTTGAGTTCTCTTGTGGGCTGAGAGCAGTAGTTAAAGCCAAGGGAAAGCAAAGTGAAAGAAAATCACTTGGTAAGTAAGAATAGATTAAGTGGCAGAACTATTGAATCATATCTAGAACGGCTGAAAGTTTGGACTTGTTGAGACCCTTAAAATATCCTCCTACGTAGACGCAGTTATCAATCAAAGGAGTTTAAGCTGCTTTGAAACAAATTAAATTGAAGTTCAAAATGAATAAAAAAACAGTCACCCTACTTCAAAGAATAAGAAAATTAAGAGTTATATGTGACCACTTCATTCAAATTGTTTTCAGTGTTCCTGCAAGGCAAGATTAATAAAACATTTGGAAATTACTTTATTCCTGTCATTTATTGAAAGCAAACTTTACAATATAGAGCCTGGAGCTAATTTCAGAAATATCTAAAAAAAACAGTTCAGCACTTTGTTCCTGAAATTTACAGTTTTAAACTGAATTGCTGAAAGAGCACCGCCTGTCCGTATTGGTGGAAATGTGTCAGCCTCAATAACAATCAGCACGGGTGCACCTCAAGGCTGCGTGCTCAGCCCCCTGCTGTACTCACTCTATACTCATGACTGCGTAGCCGGTCATAGTGCGAACTCCATCATCAAGTTCGCTGTCGACACCACTGTTGTGATGGAGAGGAGTCAGAGTATAGAAGTGAGATTGACCGTTTGACCAAATGGTGCCAGCACAATAACCTGGCTCTCAACACCAGCAAAACCAAGGAACTGATTGTGGACTTTGGAAGGGGTAGTATGGGGATCCATAGTCCCATTTATATCAACGGGTCGATGGTGGAGAGGGTCAAGAGCTTCAAATTCCTGGGCGGGCATATCTCTGAAGATCTCTCCTGGTCGGAGAACACGAATGCAATTATAAAGAAAGCACATCAGCGCCTCTACTTCCTGAGAAGATTACGGAGAGTCGGTTTGTCAAGGATGACTCTCTCGAACTTCTACAGGTGCACAGTAGAGAGCATGCTGACCGGTTGCATCGTGGTTCGACAACTTGAGTGCCCAGGAGCGTAAAATACTGCAGAAAGTTGTAAACACTGCCCAGTCCATCATCGGCTCTGACCTCACCACCATCGAGGGGATCTATCGCAGTCGTTGCCTCAAAAAGGCTGCCATCATCATCAAAGACCCACACCATCCTGGCCACTCACTCATCTCCCCGCTGCCTTCAGGTAGAGGTACAGGAGCCTGAAATCTGCAACATCCAGGTTCAGGAACAGCTACGTTCCCACAGCCATCAGGCTATCAAACTCAACTAAAAAAAAACTCTGATCGTTAAATAGCCCATTACACCTTATCTGTTTATTTATGTGTGTATTTTATATTCATTGGTATATGGTCATGCTGATCTGTTCTGTTCTGTATTTATTTATGCCTACTATGTTCTGTTGTGCTGAAGCAAAGCAAGAATTTCATTGTCCTATCTGGGACACATGACAATAAACTCTCTTGAATCTTGAATCTACTCACATGCAACCATCAACTTGGTGGGCAATATTTTGCAAGGGATCATTAAAATTATTTTTGTAAGACATTTTTGACATTGGTTCTTCTTCTATATTTATGTTTCTGATCAAACAATTGTTTTCAAGTTGGGTTAAAACAACTACCAAGCACTAATTACATTATTAGGAAGAGTTTCTCTATAAGATACCAATGACTAGTGGAAATGTCATATAAGGAAAGATGGGAATATTGAGCAAAGACCCGGGCAGTGATAGTGGGCTTTGACAAGGATTTAAGTTGGAAATTAGTTTTGGAGTGGTTGTTAAGACCCAGGATGGAGATGGGGTCCGGCAGGTGATTGTGGGCCAGGGTCAGTAGTGGGTGGATGAATGCAAGGGAGGAATCAGTAATGACAAGACAACTGGGAAATGTTGTATGTCCACCAGTTATGCTTGCTAATTATAGTGATCTCAGTTGACCAGTGATTGAACGCGTACTGATCTTTAGGTATAGGTTTATTTTTATACCGAATAGTGAAAGGCCTGGATAGAGTGAATGTGGAGAGGATGTTTCCACTAGTGGGAAAGTCTAAGACCAGAGGCCATAGCCCCAGAAAAAATGGGCGTAACTTTAGAAAGGAGATGAGGAGGAATTTCTTTAGTCAGAGGGTGATGAATCTGTGGAATCCCTAGAATGAATGAATGAATGTTTATTGGCCAAGTATTCACATACAAGGAATTTGCCTTGGTGCTCCGCCCACAAGTGACAACATGACACACAGTGACAGTTAGGAATGACACTTAAAACATTAAACATTAATAATAAAACATTATCAATTAAACACGTGAATTAAATAAAATATCAGAGCAAAAGGAGGCTACAGATATTTGGTTATTGAGTAGAGCTACTACTCGTGGAAAAAAAAGTTGTTTTTATGTCTGGCTGTGGCTGCTTTGACAGTCCGGAGTCGCCTTCCAGAGGGAAGTGATTCAATGAGTTTGTGGCCAGGGTGAGAGGGGTCAGAGATGATCTTACCTTGCAGTGTACAGTTCAATAATGGAGGGAAGGTTGCAGCCAATAACCTTCTCTGCTGATCGGACGATTCACTGCAGCCTCCAGATGTCGTGCTTGGTGGCTGAGCCAAACCTGACCATGATGGAGAAGGTGAGAACAGACTCTACGATGGCCGTGTAGAATTGGACCATCATTGCCTGTGGCAGATTGTGTTTCCTCAGCTGCCGCAGGATGTACATCCTCTGTTGTGCCTTTTTGACTGTGGAGTCGATGGTAGCCCCCCACTTAAGGTAATTGGAGATGATGGTTCCCAGGAACGTAAAAGACTCCACAGATGTGACTGTGGTGTTGTTGATGGTGAGTGGGGTAAGGGGGGGGGAGTGGAGGCCAAGTCAATGGATATTTTTAAGGTGGAGATTGCTAGATTCTTGATGAGTACAGGTGTCAGGGGTTATGGGGAGACAGCAGGAAAAAGTAGTTGAGAGGGAAAGATAGATCAGTCATGATTGAGTGGCAGAGTAGACTTGATCGGGCGAATGGCCTAATTCTGCTCCTATAATTTATGAATTTATGAACTTATTGGGTCGTTTGCTCAACGGATGAGAGTAAGCTCTCCTATTTCTCCTGGCCACAAACAATAATGGATGGGATTTATATAGCGCCTTTCTAATACTCAAGGCGCTTAAACAATGTTGGATTAACACTAACCACTGGTGTGCAGCAGTCTTTCATACCTTCAGCTGTACTTCTCCTTGGGTCGATCGGCTAAATTTCAATCCTGACCGCCGGTGCTGTTTGTATGGAGTTTGCACGTTCTACCATGGCTTCCCTCCAGATGTTCTAGTTTCATCCTTTATTCCAATAATGTTCTATTTGTTTGTTCAGTCGACCACAGTAAATTGCTTTTGATGTGTAGATTAGTGGTAGACTCTGGTGGGAGAATAAATGGGATTAAAGTTGGATAAGTGAAAATGGGCGTTTGATGGCCAGTGTGGATTTAACACTATTCTTGATTTGCATCCTTGTTTTCAATTGGCTTGGGGCCCAAGAGCTTTTAAATCTTCTTGCCATTTGAATACTTCCAATTATAACTAACTGGACTGGCAGATGATGAAGCTTTTCTAATTGTGGTTTCCTCTGTTCACTAATTAACTTTTCTCTTCATGCATGCCAGCTACTCTTGCTCATGTTCTTGCTGCAGGCTCCACTGTTGAATTCTCTACATGCTTCTGCTGCTGTTTCAGTATTTCACCTCAAAAGGAATGTGCCCTCTGCTTAGGTGTTTGCTGTCCTATGGCATGTGGTTCAGTACACTCTTCACCAATATTAGATGACTTGGCTGGTTCTTGTCCTGTTGTTTTTACATTTACCTTTCTTTCCAGAGAAGAAGCCAACAATATTTGAAGTTTGTCCAGCAAAGCATAACCACAGACAAGTCAAATATACCCAAACTCTGCTTTAAGTAAAACAACAACCATCAATTCTATAGTGTAAAAACAAACCTCGAATGCTTGATAAAGGGTGTATGTTAAAATTTCACATAGTAAAGTCAAGGTGGAAGACTTAGAAAGAGTGACAACAGAACCTCTGGTTACAACAATGTGTTTTAAACATTTGAAGAGGAAGAGGGGCACAAGAAGAGTGTTTTAGCGAGGAAGGTTAATGAAGATGCCGCTAGTAATGTTGAAGAGAAAGGTAACGGAAGGATAAAGTGAAGGAACTGATATGTGGAGGTTTGAGGATAACTGCTGAGGAATGTAATGTTGGAAGGAAATTTTGTAGTGTGAATGATGCATGGAATAATCTGAAGTATGAGGATTTTAACTTTACAATGTTAGGAGGGGGAACCGGTGTACCATTAAGAGGGAAGGAGTGCTGCATGGTGCATTCATTAGCAAATATCCCCACTTCCACTTCCAATGGAAGATCATGGTTGAAGCAACTGAAGATGGTTGGGCTTTGAACATTGCCCAGGGAAGCTCTTGCAGTAATGTCTTGTACTGAAATTAATAACCTCCAACAATCACAGCTGTTCCTTTGAGCAAGTTGTGACGCTAGTCTTTGGGGTATTATCTTCTTGATGCCCATCGATTTTAATTTTACCCAAGTTTCTAATGTTATACTTGCTCTAATGCTTCCCTGATGTTAAAGGCATTCACTTTTATTTTACCCCTGAAATTCAGCTCCTTTCTTCATATTTGGATGAAGTTTGGAATGACACCTGGAACCAAATTGAACCAAGCATCAATGATTAAGTTAGAACTGATAAGTGTTGCTTGTTGGCACTAGTAATTATTCCTCCCATTACTTTCCTAAAAATGATAGCACACTGGAGAGGGTCCAGAGGAGGTTCACAAGAATGATCCCACAAATGAGTAGGTTAACCAATGATGAGCATTTGTCGGCACTGGGCCTGTACTCGCTGGAGTTTAGATGAATGAGGGGGACCTCATTGAAACATACAGAATAGTGAAAGGCTTGGATAGAGTGGATGTGGAGAGGATGTTTCCAAAAGTGGGTGAGTCTAGGACTAGAGGTTATAGCCTCTGAAATAAAGGACCTTCTTTTAGGAAGGAGATAAGTAGGAATTTCTTTAGTCAGAGGGTGGTGAATCTGTGGAATTCTTTGCCACAGAAGGCTGTGGAGGCAATGTCACTGGATATATTTAAAGCAGAGATAGATAGATTCTTGATTAGTACGGGTGTCAGGGATTATGGGGAGAAGGCAAGAGAATGGGGTTAGGAGGGAGAGATAGATCAGCCATGATTGATGGGCCGAATGGCCTAATTTTACTCCTATCCTTATCACTCCTATCACTTATGACCTTATGACGCTGCTCAGATGACAATGATACAACGTGAATTTCTGCTGGTCCTTGTGGATAGGACACATTGTTGGGTAAATGCCACTTTGTTGGTCCATTGAAACTGCTTAACCGGTGCTATAGCTATTTCTAGCCTTCAGCATTACATGTTTGTATTGGCTTTGCTGAATGACCATATCAGGCAGTTTCTTGAACACACCACAGGACAGTATTTCCAATTTGCTGGTTCTCCTAATTTAGACACCAGATGTTGATGAAGAGGACCTTGCAAGGTCAACACAGCAGAGCATGTTTTTGCCTCGGCCAAATCTGGTGCCTGGATTAATACCGAGTGGGTGGTCTGATTTCTATTATTCTTGTGTTTACATGTAGCTGTTTGACGAAATCAGGCATGCCATTTTGGGGTCAATCACACATTACTGTGGCTTGAAGTCACATTTCAGCCAGATTGGGTGAGACATCCTTTACTAAGGACTTCAATGAAACTAATAGGGTTTTAAGATACAATCACCTGGTGATCTTCCATCAACATGACTATTTTCTAATACATTTCAAATTATTTAATTATCTGAACTTCAAGTTCAAGTTCAAGTTCAAGTGAGTTTATTTCCTAACATTTCCTAACTGGGATGTGAACTCTTGTCCACACCAACAATTGACCACCTGTTCATGCTAGTTGTATGTTATCCAACTTTCGCAGTGTCCAGCCACTCCACCCTTCCAGCTTTCTCTCCCCCACCACAATCAGTCTAAAAAAAAAGTCCTGCCACCTATGCATGATCTGCAGAGCTGCCCTGACCCATCGAGTTACTCAAGCACTTTGTGTCTTTCCTTAATAACTTAATTTCCTTAATAACTTTACTAACCTGTGTTAAATGCTTATCCTTTTATGTGCAAATAGTAGGATAATCTACTCCTGGTTTAACTGAGCTGCCCACCGTTTGAAGGGAATAGAATGGCACCTCAACCAGCAGATGATGCAAGGACAGGCTCCTCACAATACAAAATGTTTGACATCCATCATAAAGGCTACTGCCCAACCATTGCAACCAGAATTGGTCCCATGTTCTCTTTCTGAACATGTAATCATTGCAAGACAGATACCCAACTTAGCAAAACCTCAGGATCACACTCAAAACTCATTTATCAAGTTTACATATTACATTATCTGGATAGGAACGGTTTAGAGGCATATGGGCCAAACACGGGCAGGTGGGACTAATGTAGATCGGGCATCTTGGTCGGCATGGGCAAGTTAGGCCGAAGGGCCTGTTTCCGTGCTGTATAACTGTATGACTCTAATATACCTATAATGATCACAATATTCTCCAGCATACACATGCGTACAGTGACACAGCAGTTACCAGCCAGCAGGGTGTTCCCCAGTCATACACAGTTGCAGACTGCACTGTTTTTTTTTGGGATACAGCATGTGTATAACTAATAGAGTTCTGATTAATTCATTTTCTTTTTGCTAAAGTCGCCCTGTTCTTAGGGATGGCACGGAGGTGCAGCGGTTGAGTAGCTGCCTTGCAGCGCTTGCAGCGCCAGAGACCCAGGTTTGATCCTGACTATGGGCACTGTCTGTACGTTCTCCCCGTGACCGCATCGGTTTTCTCCGAGATCTTCAGTTTCCTTCCACACTCCAAAGACGTACAGTTTGTAGGTTAATTGGCTTGGTATAAATGTAAATTTTCCCTAGTGCATAGGATAGCTGGTCGACGCGGACAGTGGGCCGAAGGTCCTATTTCCGTGCTGTATCTAAACTAAACTAAACTAACTCATGCTGTGAAGGTCAAGAGCTCTGTATACTGTATTTGATGAACTTTCTAAAAATAGATTCTGTCGACTGTAGTGACACTTTGTTTGAAGTGCTACAAGTGAATAAATATTTTTTGTAAAATATACGGTGTGATCCAAATCTGGTTGCAAGTTCTGCCCTGCCTTCAATCTATTGGCTGATATAGCAGTGTCCATAGACACCCTGTCAACACATTCTCTGAAAATTAAAAGCCCATTCTTTCCTGTTTGAAAATGAACACAAAGTCAGCGGAGTGCGAGGAGCTATGCAATATTGTACAGGACCAATGCAGAGCAATATTCTAGTGTGTACAGTTGTAATGCATTTTCTGAACAATTACCTGCAGAGATCATACCTTACTTTGAGAGTTGAGTGAGATGCGCCAACATTAAAGTATCATAACCCTCCATGTTGGGAGCTTTGAAACCTGGGAGTTACCCAGAGAGGTAGAGGGACCAATTTGGGGCAACATTGCCTTCAGTGTTTCTGAAGACTCAGAGGAAGGACTGGTAAGGTCACATTGACCGCATAAATAAATAAGACAATGGGACCATTTGTAGCATTACCTGACTGTGCCATCATGGAAACTTGCCAACAAAGGCTATAACAAAGATAGCGACGCACTCTTCCAATTATGCTGCAGCTTTCATCGTGCTGAATTCAAGCTTCACACTGTTTGTGAAGCATGTTGGTATATAGTATTATGATACCACAGCATTAGTCGTACACTGCACGCTGATTGACCTTTGTACATTAGTGCATCATACACCATTTACAAGGTATGATTAGCAAGTTTGCAGATGGCACAAAAGTGGGTGCCATCGTAGATAGTGAGGAACGTTATCAAAAATTGCAGCAGGCTCGTGATCAGTTGGGCAGGTGAGCTGAGGAATAGTTAATGGAGTTTCATGCAGATAAGTGTGAGGTGTTGCATTTTGAGAAGTCAAACCGGGGAAGGACTTTCTCAGTGAATGGCAGAACTCTGGGGAGTGTTGTAAAGCAAAGGCACCAGGAGTGCAGGTACAGAGTTCCAAGAAAGTGGCGTCACAGATAGATAGGGTGGTCAAGAAGATTTTCAGCACATTGGCCTTCATCAGTCAGAGTATTGAACATAGAAGTTGGGAGGTTAAGTTAGAGTTGAACAAGATATTGGTGAGGCCACATTTAGAGCATTGTATGGAGTTTTGATCACCCTGTTTTAGGAAAGATGGTGGTAAGCTAGAAAGGGTGCAGAGAAGATTCACGAGGATGTTGCTCGATCTCGAGGGCCTTAGTTATAGAGAGAGGTTGAGCAGACTAGGACTTTAATCTTTGGAGAGCAGGAGGATGAGGGGTGGTCTTATAGAGGTGTATAAGATCATGGGGAATTAGATAGGGTCGATGTACAGAGTATTTCACCCAAAGTAGGGGAATTAAGCACCAGAGAACATTGGGTTAAGGTGGTGGTGGGGGGAGGGAAGATTTAATATGAAGCTGAAGGGCAACTTTTGCATTGACAGGATGGTGTATGGAACAAGCTGCCAGAGGAGGTTGTTGAGGCTGGTACTATCACAATGTTTAAAAATATTTGGACCATGGATAGGGTAGGTTTAGAAGGATATGGGCCAAATGCAGGCCAGTGGGACTAGTGTGGTTGGGGCATGTTGGTTGGCAAACAAAATAAATCCATCTTTCTACTCAGGTGGTTGCAAATATCCCACGCTGCAATTACACTTTAGACTTTACTTTAGACTTTAGAAATACAGCGTGGAAACAGGACCCTTAGCCCACCAAATCTGCGCTAACCAGTGATCACTCCGTACAGTAGTACCCATGCAGAAGCTAATTAACCTACAAACCTGCATGTCTTTGGAATGTGAGAGGAAACCAGAGCACCCTGTCTTAGGGAGAACTTGCAAACTCCGCACAGACAACACCTATAGTCAGGATCAATCCCAGGTCTCCGGTGCTGTGAGGCAGAAACTCTACAACTGCGCCACTGTGCCACACCTAGTCTGTAAAAAAAACTCAATTCTCTACATTATTCTGATCAATTTTAATTTCACTATGGTACATCCTAGCCTTGTGAAAGGTTGCATATAATGTTCTTCCTTGTTCTAAATAGGTACAGAAAGCTGAGTGCTCAAAGAATGAAAAGTCTACATTTTAATACCCGACCAAATCACCTTGCAGCCAGAAAACTATTATAGTGTGTAATTATTGCTGTGAAGTAAGAAATGTGGCAGCCAAATTGAGTATAGTGAGTTCCAATAACTAACTGTGATGATAATGATGAAATAATATGCACTTGAATGATATTGAGTAAAGGATCAATATTAGCTAGGACAGCAAGTTTAGCTCTCTTGTTTTTCTTTGATCTTGGGATCTTTTACATTTACAGTGAGGGCAGATGATATATTTTTTTAACACTTTGTCTGAAACCAAGGAGCTTTAACACTTCTGCAATCCTTCAGTACTGCACCGTCAGGATATTTGTGGTTGGATTTTCAGAATTGGCCTTAATCCCACGATCTTCTGAATCAGGAGCCAGGAAGATGTAAAACCAGAAGCCAATTTGCAATAATGTGTTTTCCACAAAGGGAAACCTAGTCTTGATCTCTCTCAGGCCCCAAACAATGATCCATTCATTCAAATCATTGGTTACTGTCAGAGGTCACTTTCATACTTTCACACATTCATACTTGATTTCTCCAAACTGGGGAAACAAATTCAGGACATTTATTCTGCCATAGGTTAACTTCATTACTCTGTCATTCCCACTTTAACCACATTTTATTGGAAATCCAGCCTGAATTTCTACGGCTGCATTCTAAAAACAGGTTCCATTTGGCTTACAAAGATGTCATTTTGGGTAAATGAAAATGGCTTTAAATCAAGTTCTACACTTGGGGAGCAAATAAAAATATTGGCCCTATCAGAGGAAATGCATCTTGTTACTGCATGAATACACCAAGGAGAGAATGTTCCCTTGGTCCGGAAGTGTGATGTCTATATTTATTTATTAGCAGCTCTGACACATTCCGCTCCACAACACTAGGCTCTACTGTGACATCAAAAGGCAGAGAAAGTAAAATTCCACTAATCGTCAAAAGAGTTTCTCGTTTAGACCACCAATACCATTTTTTCAGAAAGTTCCAACCCGTGCAATGCTGTGATTTCATCGGTCGGCGTCAGCAAGTAGACCATCGTTGTCAGCAATGTACTGATGGCTCAACAGATCATTTCTGGATGGATATTTTCATGCCTACTGCATATGAAACAAGATGAAAAGGGGTTGTATTTTTGGTGTCAGATACTTGGCAGCCAGGCTTTATAGACTTACTAACTCAACTGGGAAAGTGGGCAAAGAAGTGGCAAATGCAAGCTAACACAGACAAGTGAAAGGTGATGCAGTTCGGGAGGTTAAGCCAGGGCAGGACTTACTCAGAGAACAGCAGGGCTCTGGGGATGTTTTAGTACAGAGACACCTTGAGAGTACAAGTACATTGTTCCCAACATGGTTAGACAGGGTGGTGAAGAGGCTTATAGTTGAACATTGAGTTTAAGAACAGGGACACCGTGGTTACAACTGTACAAGAAGATGGTGAAACCGCACATGGAATATTCTGGGCAGTTCTGGCTGCCATCTTATAGGAACAATTTGATTAAGCTAGAGAGGGTGCAGAAAATATTCACGAGTATATTGCCCCGACTAAGAGTTTGAGTTATAATCAGAGATTAGATAGGTTATGATTGTTATCCCTGGAACAAAGGAGGCTGAAGGGTAAACTTATGGGTGTTTATAAAATCATAGAAGGCATAAAAAGGGTGATTGTCACAGTCTTTTTCCCACATTAGGGGTGTCTAAAACTAGAAGGCATGTTGAAGGTTAGAGGGAAACGATTTAAAGAGGACCTGTGCGGCACATTTTTCATACAGAGAGAGATGTGTATATGGAACAAGCTTCCAGAGAAAGTGGTGGAATTGGATATTTTTACGATGTTAAAAAGTCATTTGGATAGGTACATAGATAGGTAAGTTTCAGAGGGATATTGTCCAGTACTGGCAAATGGAACTAGCTCAGGTAGGCACCTTGGTTGGCATGGACGGGTTGGACCAAAGGACCTGGTTCCACGCTGCTTAAATCTGACTACATTTAAAACAGAATATCACAAAGCCACCTTAGAAACTGTACAGACCAACTGGCAGGAGTATTCACAGACATCTTTAATATCTTCATACTCTGAGGTACCAACCTGCTTCAAGAAGACCACTGTCATCCCAGTGCTGAAATAAAGCAAGACCTCATACCTTAACAATTATCATCCAGCTGCCTTGATATCCATCATCATGAAGGGCTTTGAGAGGCTGGTTATGGAATGCATTAAATCCAGTCTACAAAGCAACATTGATGCATTGCAGTTCACCTACCGCCACAACAGGGCTGATGCTATCTCCCTGGCCCTACACTCATCCCTGGAACACCTGGATAAGAGAGACACCTACGTCAGACTCTATTCATAGACTACAGCTTTGCTTTGAATATCATCATCCCATCGAAGCTGATCACCAAACGGTGGAACTTGGTGTCAACGCTCATCTCTGCAACTGGAATGCTTGACTTCCTGATCAACAGACCACAATCAGTGAGGATAGGGGGACAATTTGTCCTCTACGATAATCCTCAACACTGGTGCTCCGCAAGGATGCATTCTCAGTCCTCTTCTTTACTCCTTATACATCCACAACTGTGACAGCCAAGTAGAAATCCAACTTAATTTACAAATTCGCGGATGACACCACGGTAGGAAGCCGGATATCAAATAATGACGAGAGTACAGGAAGGGGATTAAGAACCTCATAACCTGGTGTCAAGACAACAACCTTTCACTCAATGTCAACAAAACGAAGAGGATAGTGATCGACCAGGAAGCAAAGCGATACACATACACTGGTATACACGTACATTGATGCTGCCAGAGGTAGACACAAAATGCTGGAGTAACTCATCAGGACAGGTAGCATTTCTGGAGAGAAGGAATGGGGGACGTTTTGGGTCGAGCCCCTTCTTCAGACTTCAGACTCCAGACCAACATTTTGTGTCTACCTTCGATTTAAACCAGCATCTGCAGTTTTTTCCTATACACTTGATGGTGCCAAAGTTGAAATGGTTGAAAGCTTCAAGTTCATCGGAATAAATGTCACCAGCAACTTGTCCTTGACTAGCCATGTCGAAACAATGGCCAAGCAAACACACCAATGCTTCTACTTCTCTAGAATACTTTGGAAGTTCGACATGTCCCCATCATCTCTCACCAATTTCCACAAATGCACGGTAGAAATAATTTTATCAGGATGCATCACAGCATGGTTTGGGAACAGCTCCATCCAAGATCGCAAGGAATTGCAGAGAATTGTGGAAGCAGCCCAGACCATCACATAAACTAACATCTCTTCCACTGATTGCATCTGTACTTCACGCTGCCTCATCAAAGCCATCGACACAATCAGGGAGATTCTGATCATGCTCACTCCCTCTTCTGCCCTCTCCCATCAGGCAAAAGGTAAAGAAATGTGAAAACGCATACCTCCAGATTCAGGGACAGTTTCTTCCCAGCTGTTACCAGGCAATTGAACCATCCTACCAACAACTAGAGAGCAGTTCTGACCTACCTTCTTCGTCGTTGGAGGCCCTCGGGCTATCGTTAATTGGACTTTACCTTTAACTAAACGTTATTCTGTATCTGTACACCGTGGACAGCATGATTGTAATCATAAATAGTCTTTCTGCTGTCAGGATAGCACGCAACAAAAAAGCTTTTTGGAACATGGAACATTGAAAAAAGCCTCGGAACATGTGACAATAAACTAAACTAAACAATGTATCTCTCGGGATCACACCTGTCTCTAACCAACTCTAGCCTATCAGGGAACCTCCTCACCTGAGGTTATCTGTTGCTGGCCCTCATTTGCCATTCTTTTCATTCGCTTGTAGTTTTCTCTTGCTCTCGCTATGACAATTAGTCTGAAAAAGTGTCCCGACCGGAAACGTCACATCCATTTTCTCCAGAGATTCTACCTGACCCGCTGAGTTACTCAAGCGCCTTATGTCTATCTTTGCTATAAACCACCACCCGCAGTTCTTTTTCATTACTGTTCACTCCTAATTATTTGCAGCATCTGCATGTCGGCCTTCAACTAAAATATTTTAAAACACATTATCGTCCCTTCAGACATCAGAATGACCCCATCTGACACCATTTCACAAATTCTCTGCTTTTCTCCACTAGCCATAGCCTGCCATCCTGAGAATGATCCAGCTATTCCTAATTGTTTGCTTTCTACCCAACAATAAATTCTCAATCTATTCTCCAATTCCATCGGCTCGAATCTTGACGATTAACCTCCTGTGCCATTCCTAATTGAAGGTCTTCTGAGGGGAGGTGGGGGAGGGTGAAGAAAAGCTGGGAGAGAGGAGGGGAGAGACAGGACAAAGCAAGGACTCTGCTCAATCCTATTATTCTTTTCATGGCATTCTGTTGCTTTTTCCTTCATTAAAGGCTTCAGGATTTTCCTTACCTCTGCCATTAGGGGAACAGGTCAGTTGTTTCTCACCTTCTCTCTCCTTTCTTAAGCTGTGGGGTCACATTCACCACTCTCAACTCAACACATCCAATTCCAGAGCATATATACAAACTTGCAAGATGATAACCAGGGCATTCACTATCTCTAAAGCCACTTCTTGCAAAGTTCTGGAATGTATATAATTGGATCCTTTGAATTTATCATCAATTTCTCTCATATTATTTTTTGATGCCAAAGTAGTGGCACCGTGTTGCAGCATTAGAGCTGTTGTCTTACAGTGTCAGAAACCTGCGTTTGATTCTGACTACGGGTGCTGTCTGTATAGAGTTTGTACGTTCTTCCCATGATCCTGTGGGTTTTCTCCAGGTTTTCTCCCACACTCCAAAGACATATAGATTTGTAGGTTAATTGGCTTTGGTAAAATTGTAAATTGTCCCTAGTGTGCTGGAAAGTGCTGGTGTACAGGGTGATCATTGGTCGGAGCGGACTCAGTGGGCCGAAGGGCCTGTTTCCGTGCTGTGTCTCTAAACTAAACTAAACTAAAACTAAAAAGGAATATAACACACTTCAATAACAAGATAAAGGGTATCAGGGCCAAGTAGACACATTTGTTTACTGTTCAAGCACAAGTTTTACAAATCTGGGCCTATATTCCACCCAGGTAGCCCTCTGTAAAAGCTAAACCACATCTTGCAGTTATATGGGCAAGACCAACTTACATGTCCAGCATGCCATTGTTTGAATTCCAAATTATAATACATTTTGGAGAAGCTGATTGCTCTGGATAATGTGATGTTAATAGTTGTTGATTTCTGAGAAAAACAACCATTGTCAATATTTATTAAATTAGCAAATAAAAAAAAATAAAAAAAGCTTTGCAAAGGCAAAGACCACTCACTGCTTTAAATCTGCTTCTTCTAATCTCTAATGTACATTCATTGGCATTGCCCAGCTACACAGTTATATCACCAGGAGGCAAGTTGCCAGACTTTCAGGTAAAAGCCTCTGTAAAATGTATCTCACTTCATCCTCTCCAAGGTAAACGCAATACTTCATGAAACAAATGTATCTAGGCCAATCAATATAGTCATCCTGTTTAAATTTAATTACAATCTGAATCTCTGTGCAAATAAACTTCACAGAGAACTGCAAAAATCCATGTCTCGTTTGAAGGACTTGCATGCAAAGCACTTCCAAAAGGTCATTAACATTCAAAAGAGACATCTATAATACACATGATACTGAATCACATGGTTACTATGATAGTATTACAATTATTTTGTGCAGTGAGATATCAGGTTAGACATCAACAATCACTTGTTAGCAAGTAAGCAACAAACTAACTTGCAGTTAGTGTTGATTATATATCTTCTCTAATTTCATGGACAATATGTAATTCTTACCATTTTTTTGGAACCATAATCAAACCATTTTCAAGAATGAAAATGTATTTCATCAGAAGTATGTCTTTAAGGTAAAAAGTTCCACTCCTGACATTCAAAACCAAATCACAAAATGGATTCACAGCTATCATATTCATTGTTTTCAAAAACTGATAGCTCTTGGTAATGCTTCAGAATTATTTTCCATCATCTGTACTGTTGAGATATATCAATTTTCTATTACCTCCAAACTTGAAACTTGTTTACTTTGTTTTGCCAGTTTTCTCTTATCAAGAGAATTTGCTGAACAAGTCAAAATTAATTACGAGAAAAGAAAACCTTTTGCCAGCTTGTTATAAGTTTAGATGCAAGTATATACAAATAGAGCTGGTGTATGTAACTTGATTAAAATGCTTGCTCATTTCTTAACCCACAGAACATGCCAATGTGTTTATCTGATTTGCCATTTGATACTCTTTAGGACAAGTTCTAGTTTACAGAAAAGGTGCAATGTAAATAGTAGATTGGATTTAGTCCAATTGAATGTAGTCTAAACAGTGACTTCAACTTTCGAGACGGTTGACCTAGATATCACAATGTTGTCTGTGTGCACATGTCAAGGATATAAATAAGCTACCTTACCCAAGTAAAATATGAGGGAAAAATTTGCAAAACTCATGGTTTGTGGATGTTCCTTGGATACGGCATGATTTGTCTGAAGAAAATTCCTGATTTGGTGCAAAAAAAAACTGAATGTATTCCCATTTGTTGAAGGAGGTTCATTATAAATTGTCAAGTAGGTTTCCTTCCAAATTTCACACTTCATTTCTCCCAAACATGCTCATTTAATTTCTTCAAAATGGTTCACAGGCTTCAATAAATAAACCAATATGTATGAAACAAAGCATTTTTATTAGTCTCTCTGCCTGCTATTGTGATGCCATAAATTCAAAACTGTTCAGTAAATAAAATTATTAATGGAAAATGAGCAACACATTTTGTATATTTGGACGCCTTTTGTGAAAGAGTGTAAACCTAATATATAACATGTACTTTATTCCCCTAAAAAGATGCCCATGATAATGTGCCTGTGTGTGAGCCTGGTGGTGGGGAAGGAATGATGAGAAACCAACAACAGAGAACCCTCATTATAATGGACCTAAGGATGGAGGAATGGTGTCCGTTATTGCCGATTGTCTGCTATAACCAAGTAAGGAATTCACTCCAACAACGAGCCATTTTCAAATACAAAGTTCCTTTCCAGCTAAAAAACGTATTTTTGTTACTGCAAGCTAAAAATACTTTGTCGATTGAAGAAATAGCTTTTCAATTTCAATATCCTTCCACAGTGTAACTAGCAGCATGTGTTCTTAAGGAGACGGTGGTGTCTGATCACGTAGGAATGCTCCGTCCACTATTGCCGATATCCATCATAAACAGGTCAGTATTAACTAGGGTAGACGGTACTACATTTAAAATTATTGCAGAAAAATGAGGAACGGTAGAACAAACCTTGAAAAATTACTTTTAGCTGTGATTAGTTTAGAGATACTGCATGGTAACACCAAGTCCACACCAACCATCGATCACCTGTATGCTAGTTTTATGTCCTACACACTAGAAACCTATTCACCGACAAACACGCATGTTTTTAGAATGTGGGCGGATCCCGGAGCTCCCAGAAAACCCACGCGTTCACAGGGAGAACGTACAAATAGACAGCACCCAAGGTCAGGATCGAACCCTGGCTCTGGTGCTGTGAAGTAGCAGCTCTACCACTGTGCCACCCTCAGCACTCTGCTCAACACTTGTTCTGAATTAATAGATTAATATTTGTTGACATAGATCCAATTGGATTGCCTCTATCATGTTTTTCTGCTGCACTGTGACTCTGGCGAGGATCTGGTGTACAAGGATCTGCTGCAATCAAACTCACACAGCTGGCTAAATGAATAATTTTCGCACGTATTTCATTTTCATCAAAAATTGCAGTTAATATATATATATATATATATATTATATGCAGCAGCCCATTGGATGGTAGTTGTCAACCTGCAATGGTACGATCACTATCCAATGAGGACTCACTCACAAGACTCCTCTCAACCTATGAGCTTGCAGTTTGCTTCCATTGCATCTGTTTCTATAATTGAAAGTGTGACTAACTGTAAAGTATCTAACGTTTCACTTCCAGTTGCGGCTCAACTTACGAAAACAGACAGTAATGTTTCATTTCAGATGTAAATATACTTTCTAATTTGAATGCTTCAGAAGCGCACTATCATTATTAGATGTAAAGGTTATGGAGTTCACGACTACTGTTTCGCATGGACCAGGTCCCTCTGCGAATCAAAATCAAAGTGAAAGCTTTTCATTTTGGGAATGATAGATCGGCCATGATTGAATGGTGGAATAGACTGGATGGGCTGAATGGCCTAGTTCTGCTCCTATCACTCACAAACTTATGAACACCTGAATGTACGTGCTGAGAAATTGGGATCATAGAGTCATGATAATGACGAGATAAGCCATGGAAACAGGCATACTACACAAAGTCCACACTGACCATCAATCTTCCATTTACAATAACATTGCACTAATCCAATTTTATTTTCCCCACATTCCCATCGCCTCTCTCCAGATTCCACCAAGAGGGCAATTTCCAGTGAACAATTAACCTGCACATCTAGGGATGTGACAGGAAACAACATCACTCAGAGGAAACTTATGCGATCACATGGAGAACATGCAAAACCCACACGGACTCTTTGTCTACATTGTCTTTTTGTGTGCTAAATATGTGCCACGTGTAGCTAAAGGCCCAACCACAGTCTCTGTGAAAAGCGGTGTAATTGACAAAAAATACTTGAGAAATAATGAGCTAAAGCAGGAGCTGACCAGTTCACAATGGGAGCTGCTGGAAGAGTTCCCAATTCATCACACTGGTCGCTGGGAAGGACTTCTCAAAAGGACGTCTCCCACAACAGCCACAGAACAGCCCAATTAAAGCTGCCATAGAGGTGAGGGAAAACATGCAGAAAGAAGAGGATAAGGTGATCTTCTGTCTGTGTGAACCATCTCCTGTGATCAAACTCTGTGCAACAAGAGACCCACAGAAGGTGTTGGATGATCAAAGACACACTCAGTGATGGTTCACTTAGTTATGAGGTTTCAAGCACCCTGACATTTGTTATTTGTAATCTGCAGGTGCCAAGTCATAGAGTCATACAGTGTGAAAACAGGCCCTTCAGCTCAACTTACCCACACTGACCAACATGCCTGACTTAAATTAGTCCCACCTGCCTGCTTTTGGCCCATATCCCTCGAAACCTACCCAATCCATATATAGGTATCAATGGTTTGTGTAGGCTTGTAGGTTAATTGGCTTCTATAAGTACAGGTATCAATGTCAAAAAGGCAACTTTTTAATTGATTAATTTGATGATCTCAGTATGAAGTACTACTTTCAGAGTAACTTTCATCAAAGTTCATAGGTTGCACATAAAAGTTCTAATTATTGGTGGTAAGAAGTAGTACATTTGTAGTCATTAGGTTCTTGAATAATGCTGGAAAACTGCTTAAAACCTATCAAGGTGACTTGTCCATTTAAGTAACAAGGGTAACCTATCGAGACCAGTGCTATTTCACCTGCCAATGGAAGCTAGTGCAATATAACCTGGGTTAAATTGATTTTATGTATAATTCATGCATGAAACATACACAAAATTGATCCAGGTTGGAAACTTTCTAACTTGCTCAGGATGGTAAAGTTTCTCAAAACCCTTGAACACACATACACTCACTTTGCAGAATACTGCTTTCGGCTGTAAATTTCATATGCACATGTTGTAAAAGAGCTCAGTTTGACATCACTGTGACAAACGGGGACATTTCTGGTTGGACGAGTCTGAAGAAGAGTCCTGACCCAAAAGATCATTTTTCCATGTTCTCCAGAGATGCTGCCTGACCTACTGAATTCTTTCAGCACGTTGTATATATTTTTGTGTTAACCAGTATCTGCAGTTCCATGTTTCTACATTTCTGTATATTTTGCTTTATTTTAGATGACATTAAACTAAAGAAAAATACAGTTTCAAAATTGCTGCCTCACAGCACGAGAGAACCGGGTTCGATCCTGACTACGTAGATTGTACGTTCTCCCTGTGACCACATGGGTTTTTGGGGTGTTCTGGTTTCCTCTCACTTACCAAAGAGGTTTGTGCAGGTTTGTAGATTTTGCTACTGTAAATTGTCCCTAGTTGCAAAAGTGGGATAACATAGAACTAGTGTACAGGTGACAGGTGGTCAGCAAGGACTCGTTGGGCCGAAGGGCCTGTTTCTATGCTGCATCTCTAAAACTAAAATATTAAAACTAAAAACTAAAATTATTTCAGCCAATTGTGACTAATTGTTGCTCTCTTTGGGAAATATATGTCTGAAAATGAATGGAGTGAACACAAGGCAGCATAACCTGCTGCATGGTGGAGCAGGAGGTGGAAGACTCTGAATTGAAGGCAATGGCCACAAAAGTGGTTCAGGAAACGATTCTACCTGAACCTCATTCAGATGACAGCAGTTCAAAACCTGCAATGCAGTTGCATTTTAAGAGGTGATGAGTAACTTTAGGATGGTGAAGAGTAACAGTAAGTGATGTTCATCACACCGAGTTAGGACTTATGTTGAGCCATGCAGCCATTCTATTTAATGCTGGCTAACTCCACAATCATGTCAAAGAGCAGTCAGTATGTAGTTGGCATCAATGGAATTAGTGGGCAGATTTCATTAACATATTCCAGCTTCCGTCAGTCCATGGAGTCAATTGAAATTAGCTTCCATTAGCCTAAATAAACCTATGACGATACATTTCATGTCTGAAGACATCTGAAGAAAGGTCTTGACTCAAAATGTCAACCTGATGGAGTCGCGTCCCGAAACATCACCTATCCATATTCACCAGAGATACTGCCTGACCTACTGAGTTACTCCAGCACTTTGTATCCTTTTGCATTTTACAACATTCTGGCTTAGAAATGGGAGTACAACCAGCAACTGGTCAAGTCTGACGGCTCCATCTGTTTCTAATTCACTAGCAGTGTTATTATTCCCATGCTGAAAGGTTATTTTGCTTACATATTATAACTTGCATTGGGTAGGGCAGCACAGTGGTGCGGCAGTAGAGTTACTGCCTTCCAGCATCAGAGTTCCAACTCTGATTACGGGTGCTGTCTGTACGGAGTTTGTACGTTCTCCCTGTGACTGCGGGGTTTTCTCTGTGTACTCCGGTTTTGTCCCACCCTCCAAAGATGTACAGGTTTGTCGGTTAATTGGCTTCTGTAAATTGTCCCGTGTATGTAGGATAGAACTAGTGTACGGGTGATCACTGGTCGGCACAGACTTGGTGGGCTGATGGGCTGTATATCTATATCACACTATCACACTATATGTATATCACACTATATCTCTAAAGAAAAGGTATTGATAGACTGTAAGATACTTATTTCATTATTTCCTATGGATTATATGCTTTTGGAAAAATGTTAGTGAATCTTTTCCATTTAATCAAAACCCAAACACTTTAATTAAAATTTACATTAAATCAGGAGTGCCCCATAAGGAAAATTTTGATTTTCAATTCAGTTAATTTCAGCCAAGATACTGTGACAAGCATTGCAAAGGGAGATGTCCTCAACTGAACCACCCCTGGCTGGTTCATCAATGATCCTTCTGTTTATCATGGTGTGAGATCTGTTGGCAGTCTTAAATTTCACTCACAGCTCCCCTGATAGTGAAGCCCAGTGCAAGACCTTGACAATCATTAGTTAAGACCTTATCTCATACGTGACGGCTAATGACTATTTCCAATGCGAACAAAATCTCAAATATACCACCAGTTTTCTAAAGCATTATTATTGCTGGGATCCCTGCTGTTAACATCCTGGTAACTACAACTATTCTGAAGTTTATCAGAACCAATTAGATCATTGCTACCCAAAGTGGTGGTCTGCGGACCGGAACCGGTACGCGGACCATCAGTTGCCGGTACGCGGCGAGTTTCCAGAAAAGAAAGAAAGGATAGCACCTTCAGAGATCATACTTTTGTTTAATTAACAAAAGTCAAAACGTAGGAAATGTGTCTGTAATAATTATAATCAAAGTTTCCAATCTATCTATCTCTATCTCTATCTCTATCTCTCTCTCTCTCTCTCTCTCTCTCTCTCTCTCTCTCTCTCTCTCTCTCTCTCTCTCTCTCTCTCTCTCCTCTTTCGCTCCCTCTCTCTCCCCTCTCTCTCTCTCTCTCTCTCTCTCTCTCTCTCTCTCTCTCTCTCTCTCCTCTCTCTCTCCTCTCTCTCTCTCTCTCTCTCTCTCTCTCTCTCTCTGCAAAACCAATCATGCTATTTTAATCAAACATTTTATTTTCATTTCCGTTGTGTACTCGTTATTTGTATTATACATCAAATAGTGGGTGCTACTATAGCGTGTGGGATGCAGACAAAATGGGAGGGTGTAAGGGCGAGGGGAGAATCTGGAATAAGTGAACACGGCATGTTTGCTCTTTCCCAGCCAAATGTCACCCCAATCTTCTCAAGCTTCTATTTGTTGGGGGGTTGTGTGGGGAATTCCTCAGTTATTGAAGAATTTATGCTTCAAGACGAATTCTTAGGAAACGGAGTTGCGTCCACGAACAAAAAAAATGAGAGAATATATTATTTCATTTCTCCTAACGTTTTAAGATGTTACACCCACCCCCAACAACCGTACAATGGGTCACCCGTGACCCGCAGCAAGGATTATAATATTAGAGAAGGATGGCCCACTCCAATTGGCGAACTTGCTCCCGCCGCGACGGTGGCGCCTGTAGCGGTCGACAAGTATCACTAATACAAATCTCATTAGATTTGTTAATAATAGGAAACTCCAATGCATCACTATTAATATAAAATAACATTTAAAAAATGGTTTGATATTAACAAATCTAATGAGAGTTGTATTAGTGATACGTGTCGACGCTAGAGGTGGTACCGTCGGCGCGGGAGCAAATATATAACAGAGTGGGCCATCCTTCTCTAATATTATAATCCTTTCCCACAGTTACCATCAAGAAGGACTTATTTATCAAGCCGAGACATCCTGTTGCTGAACTCGCAAGTAATTTGGAATCAGATGACGGTGATGATACCGAAGTATTACAGGAAAAAAGATCTCGTACTAGCTTTAGTCGTAAATATGACTCCTCGTACATTCAATTTGGTTTTGTAGCCACGATTGATGGGGAGTACAAAAACCACAGTGTGTTGTTTGTGGAGATGTGTTGGCTAATGACTCAATGAAGCCATCAAATCTCAAGAGACATTTAAATACAAGACATAAAGAAATGAGTTCAAAGCCAAAAGAGTTCTTTGAAAGAAAGCATGTTGATTTAAAAGGCCGTCATAAAAAGATCTTTGAAGTGTCACACATAAATACTCGTGCTTTGCGGGCTTCTTATAAAGTAGCACTTTGAGTTGCTAAGGCTAAGAAGCCATACACAATCGGTGAGACGCTAGTGATAGGCTGTATTAAAGATGTCTGCATGGAAATGCTGGGTGAGCCAGCGGCAAAGAAAGTGGCTCATGTGCCACTTTCAAATGACACTCTATTTCGACGAATTCACGATCTGGCTCACGATATGGAAGATCAGGTCACAGAACAGATTAAATTAGCAAAATATTTTGTTTTGCAGCTTGATGAATGTACAGACGTTGTTAATCAGGCAATTATGATGGTGTATGTACGTTTTGAAAATGGAGGTGATTTGAAGGAAGAGTTTTTTTCTCTGCTTCACTACCAACAAAAACAACTAGTTCTGAATTGTTTAAGACTGTGAGCGACTACATCGTTAACAAATGTGGATTGGATTTTAAGTTTTGTGTAGGCGTTTGTTCTGATGGCGCTGCCGCCATGATAGGACGGCATTCAGGAGTGGTTTCCCAAATTAAGGCGCTTGCCCCAGAATGCAAGTCGACGCACTGCTTCCTTCACCGAGAAAGTCTTGCAACAAAAAAAATGTCAACAGAACTATACAGTGTGCTCAGCGAGGTTGCAAAAATTGTAAACCATGTAAAGGTGAATGCTTTAAATTCGAGACTATTCACTGCATTATGTGATAATATGGGAGCTGATCATAAACAGCTTTTATTGCATGCTGAGGTACGTTGGTTATCGAGGGGAAAAGTCCTGTCAAGAGTGTTTGAGCTACGAAACGAGCATGTCGAGTTTCTTCAGGACAAAACAACTAATTGGTCACAATTGTGCCGAGATGTGGATTGGCTAGCGAAGCTGGCTTATTTGGCTGACAACTTTGCCATCTTTAATGATCTCAACACCTCCATGCAGGGAAGCATGGCTTCGTGTTTTACAATGGCAGACAAGATTGATGGGCAGAAACGAAAACTAGAAGCATGGAAGAGTCGAGTGTCAAGAGATTGTTATGACATGTTTCACCAATTAGCGACAATCATCGCTGATGCAGGCGAAGATTTAAATATTACATATCTACGAAATGTCATCAGAGAACACTTGACGAATCTGGCAGTCAGTTTTCTGTTTTACTTTCCAGCAGAAGAATATCCACGGAAAGGGAATGGATGGATCCGAAATCCGTTTATTCCATTGAAAGACGACTTAAGTGTCATTATGGAAGATAAATTGTTGGAGTTGGCTGCTGACGAAGGATTGAAGATGCGTTTCGACACTACAACATCACTTGGTTCCTTTTGGATTAAAGTAAAAGCAGAATATCCTGAGCTTAGTGAAACTGCTCTGAAAACCCTGCTCCCATTTCCTTCAACTTACCTCTGCGAGACTGGCTTCTCAACCATGAGTGTCATTAAAACAAAGTATAGGAATACTATGGATATTGCTTCTCCATTGCGCGTGGCACTGTCCTCAATTGAACCTCGACTGGATAAGCTGACAAAGAAGAAGCAGGCTCACCTTTCCCATTAGTAAAGAGTATTGTTTTAACATGGCTATTATTGTGGTAATAAAATAATTAGTTTCATTTTGTAGTATTACGATATATTTTCAATTGTTCTGTCTACAATTGAACGTCACCTATTCCTTTCAATCTTTGTGTTAACATCTTTATTCATTGCGGTTTAAAATAACTACAAATTTTGTATATTCTTTAAAATTAACCTACTGTACTTAGTTTATTCATTATATATTTTTTATTACTTATATATTATGTGGTAAAATATCTTTGTTCGAAGACTGCTGGTTTAATTTTTTTTAAAATATTGTAATATTGTATTATTTGTTTACAAACTTTAATATAAGATAAAAACTAATTATCAACTTTTCTTATATTCATTATATATATTGTTTCCTGTATAAATTAATATTACTACGCATATTACCGGTACCTGGCACATTGGAAAAAAAATTACCGGTACGCCACATCAGATAGTTTGGGAAGCACTGAATTAGATCAACATCATGGTTGTAAATGCAGGACAGAGACATCCTATGATGCAGAGTGGTTCATGTTGCAAACATGGAAGTTTCAACATGGATCAAGCCAAGAAATTACGATATAATCCATGCTTCTGGAACTGTGAAGCTGCAACATCGCTCAAGAAATTCAAAGGAATTTACTTTACTGAAAACCTTGTAGTTTCACTCAATATTCACCACCTCGATTGCCGGCCTTCTATGGATGAGGTAAACGCTACTCACAAGAGGCATTACTTTAACATTACCCTCCGAGCTCACAATCTTTACATCAAGCAAGGCAAGACCAGACAAATCATCGTCACTCAAAACTCTGACTTGAACAACTCTCTCTTTCTTTCATAACATCCAAAAATATTGCAGCGTGGTATAAATATCAGCACGACATTTGCAGCAGTTGAAGAAATTGTGTTAATGCACCTAGAGGTCGACAACAAATCTTTGTGAAAACATACTTACACACTGAGAACAATTTTTCTAATTCTTTATATCTGATCATAAAAGAGAAAAATGTTTAATTTTAAGAATTGCATGTTGTCATCTTTTCCACAAAATATTCTCCACCCTAGAAAAGACAAGTAATTATTTTTATACTTGATGTTCAAAATAAATAAAACAAGAAATCTCTCTTCTGAAAGATTTATTTTTCTAAAGGCACTCTCTTTGATCTTGATTTCTAGGTGTGAATCTTTGAAGAATTTGTTTGAAAATTTTGTTTTAATATGTTAAATCATATCAAATTTGGAAAGTTGCTTCATCTTACTACTTTCATCTTAAATTGTTTGATTACGGCCATGAATATTTCTCTTCCACCTGCCCACGAAACCTCAGCAACGTTTCAAAATCTTTTGCAAGTGTAGAAGTTTCTTTCAAGATGGCAGTGGTGGTGGACAGAGGAGAGGAACATGGTGTCAGTGAGCGGGCTGCGGGTTTGCCTTCCACGCCCTCCGAGGCTCTAGATGTTCTGAGATCAGCCGTGGCAGGCGCACAAGCATGAGGCAAGAGACAGCGTGTTCAGAGGTGTCCAGATCAGCGCGTTGTTGTAGTGGGCCGCTGCAGCAGCCTGGGGCTCAAGTGGATCAGACGTGGATCCAAGAGGCCGAGCTTTTGGATTAGATGTGACCTTCAGTGGCCTAGATTGGCAGACCAGCAGTGGAGGCATCGACAGCATTGCTTGGCAAGGCTAACCCATGCAACTTCGATCCAGTGCCACCTTTAGGACAAGGCCTTCCGACCAAGCTAAGATTCTTCATTTTTAATAACTTTGAAAGTTGAAGGATACAAGATGGCTCCAGAAACATGGCACTCTTGTATACTGTCACAGTGTAATCTACTAACACTTGTTTACTTGAGTATGATTGTGCTTCTGTACAGCAAGATTTTTACTGAACTGTATACCAAAAAGGAATTTTGCTGTACCAAGGTACATGTAATATTAAAGTACCATTAAACCATTGAAGAGAACCCCATTGTTTCCAACATGGCATTCTGCTCCTGTTGCAACCAATAATACCCAGTGGATAAAACCCAACTGAATTGGGTTGGACAGCAAGGAAAGGTGGCTTATTTCTTAATCACAAGGTGCAATATCTGTTGTAATATCTGTTGTAGTTCATAAGAAACAGAATTAGGCTATTTGGCCCTACAAGTCTATGCCATTCAATCATGGCCGATCTATCTTTCCCTCCCAACCCCATTCTCCTGCTTCCTTCCCATAACCCCTGACACTCTACTAATCAAGAACCTCTCAATCTTCGCCTTGAAAATATCCATTGGCTTGGCCTTCACAGCTATCTGTGGTGATCAATTCCATAGATTCACTACCCTCTGACAAAGGAATTCCTCCTCATCTTCTTTCTAAAGGCACATCCCACTTGTGGAAACATCCTCTCCACTAGATTCCCTCTATCCAGGCCTTTCACTATCATAGAACTATTCATGGTTGAAGAGAACCGGCAAAAAATAGTACAAATGGATTTCAATCTGGGCTGAGGCAATACCATCTATTTTGTACTCAAGAGGGTAAAACTGAAAACTATCTAAGTGGTGCAAAGCTAGATAAGAAACAGTGGGGCATGGCAGGTGGGAATAAACACAGAAGCATGAGAATATTCAAAACGGTTAATGGAATGCTGCCCATTATCATCTTGAATACTGGAGTACAAGTGATAGAGATTATGTTTTCATTATAACTACATTTTAGTAAGAGTATACCGTGGCAAGGATTAATTTGTCTTTTGAGGGGAATAGTGAGTACTGATGAAAAACCCTCCCCTATGATGACTGTAACTAAAAAATAACTAACTGTAAATTTAAAATAACTTGTGTTCTTAATTTTACAGCTCTGACGAAGTGTCTTTGACCTGAAACATTAGTGATATTTCTGTTTCCATGGATAATGTACTTGCTTTTATTTTACACGTATAATGTCTGGAATCCTATTGTTAAACCAAGAGGAAAACTACACTAGTGAGGACTGTCTTTCCTAGAATTTAGAGAGTTAGGAGGGTTAAAACAAGGTTGAAGGATTTGTTTCCAAGAGATTAAGAAGGACGATGGATGGGGTAGACAGAGAGAAGTTATTGCTGTTGGTTCGAAGGTCCTGAACTGCAGGACGTATTGATAACAATTACAGCCAAGCCTTTCAGACATTGATCATCTTGACACACAGAGGGTAGGAAATAACAATTAAAGCAATTATCTATTTTTGATTTTACATCTGAGGTTGTTGACTCTTTATAATTAAAGGGAAATGACAGGTACTGTATGTAGATTCGCAGACCAGGCGTTGGCACAATTAATAGGTTTGAAGACAAACAGTCGACTCCTGTAATCCACATTTGTGCGATTTTGTATTTCTTCTGTGAAATCCACTGAACTCTTATCAGAATTTAGGGAATAAATTGCAGATCATTAATGTTATGTTGTTTGTACCACTCTCAATTTCCAGATTATGAAGTACTGGATCTTCGCCATTCATTTAGCATCTTTTTGGAAGTCAATGGTGAAATACCCAATTAAATGCCTCTACCAGTTTATTAGCTTAGTTTAGCTTAGAGGTACAGTGCGGAAAGAGCACCCTTCGGCCAACTGAGTCCGCGCCGACCACGATTCCCGCACACTAACACTATCCCAAACACACCGGGGACAATTTATAATGATACCAAACCAATTAGCCTACAAACCTTTGGTGCGGAAGGAAACCAGAGATCCCAGAGAAAACCCACGAAGGTCACGGGGAGAAAATACAAACTTCATACAGACAAGCACCTGCGGTCAGGATCGAACCTGGGTCTCTGGCACTGCAAGGCAGCAACTCCATCGCTGTGCCATCGTGCCGCCATTTTCCTAATTTATTTTTGTTGTTTTAAAATATAAGGGAGTCTGGATGATTATCCACTTACCTTTTTCAGAGATTTTGTGAATGTAAGCAGCAAACAAATCCTTTCAAGTCTTGTCATGGCTTTATTTAGCTTAGCACACACAAAGAAACATTGACCCACTTGGTGGAAATATTTACATTCAACAGGCAAGAGATCAAGACCGTATTGTTCATGTCCTGCCATATATTTTACTCTTGCCAATTACTTGGAACTCAATTTCTGAGATGTATGTCAGCAGTGGATTTAACTGGGTAGAATGATCATCAAGTATTTTCATAACATACCCAACAATATTGCAGGGAAGGACATCAATTGCTGGAGTAACTCAGCAGGTCAGGTAGTTTCTCTGGAGAACATGGATAGGTGATATTTTGTTGGGACTCTTCTTGAAGAAGAAGTGGCACAATGGTGCAACGGTAGAGTTACTACCTTACAACGCCAGAGACCCGGGTTCGATACTGACTACGGGTGCTGTCTGTATGGAGTTTGTACATTCTCCCTGTGACCGCTTGGGTTTTTTCTGGGTCCTCAGGTTTCCTCCTAGATTCCAAAGATGTGCAGGTTTGTAGGTTAATTGTCCTCTGTAAATTGCTCCTAGTGTGTAGGATGCAAAACTGGGACAACATTGAACTAGTGTACGGGTGATCAAAGAACAGCATGGACTCGGTGGGCTGAAAGGCGTGTTTCCGCATTGTATCCCTAAACTAAACCATGTTCTCCAGAGTGCTGCCTGACCTACTGAGTTACTCCGGCACTTTGTGTCCTTTTGTGTATTAATAAGCATCTGCAGTTCTATGTATAGTTCACACCTTAAATCAGCACTAAGAAATATAATGGTTAATAACACCCCCTTTCAACTCGAGCAAACATACATACTAAAAGCCTTCTCTGCTCTAACTCAAATATCAAAATAGCTGCAGGATTGCCTCAGGTTTGAACCTCACAAACATTAAATTGGAAATTTGCCATGAAGAGGTTTCAAACAGTTTTAGGGTGTAACAAGTCAAATTTCCTGTTTTAAACTGTTATTTGCTCATACGGCACAGAGTACACTGAGGTTAGTATGGAGTAATGAATGAATAAACCATTTTCCATTACTTGCAATAGTGAGTCATCATTCCTACCTTCTGCTTCAGGTCAGTCTTGATCCAGTAGCTCGTACTCTTTCAATGTTCATCTGGAAAGATTCTATTGTGTATTTTAGTTTTGACTAGACTCTGTCTGATTCAACCACTCTATTTCCTCTCTTCACGTTTCCAGCAAAAAGAAATCATGTTAACAAAGGTCTTCAGTAAATGAAAGCAAAACATCTCCAAACTGGCCAAAGTGATGACATGGGACATCCAGGCTGACGAAGATATTGCTTCCGTGCTTTGCGTGATGGAAGACTTCTGTTATCCTATTGTATGCAACCATAATTTATACACGGAAAAGTTACTAGTCATTTCCATGAGAAGAATCAGTGGCTTTCCATCGGAAATCAATTCCCAGTGCAGTAATCAGTCATTTGTTTGCTGTGGCCCAGCATTTATCAAGGAAACCGTCTTAGTCGCAGTCTCATTGAACAAATGGTGTCTCAGATACAGTGCTATGAATCACAGATAAACATTACCAGAGCTTAAACTGTGGAACATGTGTGATGAATGAATATGCCTAGTTACACAATTTTCAAACCTTTTTAGCTTGAATAGCGGCGGCAAAAAATGCACACACTGGCCATTTAAAGATATTGGTTAAAAAAAATGTCTCTGTCTCCACCCTGACTTTTACCCTCTCTCCTCAGTCTCAGTTAGTCATACTTTTTTCTCTCTTGTCTTCAGTTAATTTACAATCCATTCATTTCCCCCACTTTTGTTTTGCTCTCTATTTCTAATTTTATTTGTCCGGTTCTCGTCCAATCTTCTTCCACTTGTTCTTCTTTGACTGCGGAAAGATTAGCAGGATATGTCATTGGGGTAACGTGACTTTTCACTTGCGGCGAATACAAAGGCTCAATTCTGGCTCCCCTTCTGTTTTTCTGAATGACAATTATCCATAATTCCATGGCTAATGCATGCAGCAACAACACATTTAACAAAGTAGAGATTGTTTTTTATCTATTGGGTTCATCCGAGATTCGCCTTAATTCAGATCTCCCACAATTGCCATGTTTATGTCTCATGATTCCAGCATTGTTTGGTTTTTCCATCTCCAACCTTCCACCATTCACTTCCTTCTATGTACATCCACTGGAACACATTAAATCACAATATCTGCATTAAAATATTATTACACTTCGCAATACCAACAGAAGGTGGCAAAACAATATCTGTAGATCCATCAGAAAATAATGTAACTTGCCTTAGATCCCATTTGTTTAAATGGACTGAAAGTTGATGGTGGAGGTTTCGAGGCGTATTTTATGCAAATGCTTGTGGACCTTAAATAGTTTATTTTAATTCTGTCATTAAGGAACAATGAAAAAATGTCATGTCTCAGTTTAAGGCGACTGAAAGTCCAGAGGTGGCAATAAAATAATTCTGCAACTTCATCATTGGTGCTATTATAACAATATGACCCTCTGTAGCCCTGTACAGGCTGGTAATCCAAACTTTAATAAGTAGCCAATTACCCCCTGCCCACTTCTCTGCATGGTGCTGTGTGAGTATGCTCACTGAAAGCTTTATACTGAAGTTAAGTGTTCACAATTTTATTGCCAGTCAAATTCATAGTGTCCTTTGACTCCTATTTCTAGGAGCTTTTGTTTAGAAGGGAATAACCTGCTTAAAGAGACTTTGATACTGATCTAGAACATATGTGGTGAAGTGTAAGTTAAAAGTGGCTGCTAAATTAAACTGTTTTAATTTGAGGTTCTTTCTAAGAATGAGAATATAAACATTATCTTTCCCTCTGAAGCACCGAACATCCTATCAGAATCGTATAACGCTTAATTGCATCTGGACAAGTAAACTTCATGTTTATTTATGATATAAATTGGAAAACAATGATTAACGTACTCACCTCTTCACTTTGTGGCATTAGTTCTTTCTGATGACCCCAAGACTTCAGACCAAGTTTTAATACAACTGTCAACTTTAGACTGCAACTTAAAAGCCTCACAGCTTGCATCGGCATTCCTGAATTTCTGACACATACAAAAAGCATCTGGTTTCATGATGCAGACATTGTGGGTGACTGATCAGGGGTTAAGTTATTAGAGAGGATTCTTTTTTGTACAAAATTAATATGTTAACAATGGATACCAGCAGTTAAAAGGTGTCTTGATGAGAATGTTGCACAAAAAGATTAGTTGCACAATTAATTGCAAACAAGAGACATTTTCGGAGGAACTTTCTACACCTACAAAAAATCAAAGGAAGTATGTTTATGAAATAGAAGATTAGATGTCAGCAGGTGCAGAGCCACACAACACAGTGGACAAGGACAAAAAAAAAACTTAAAAACAGACCAGAGTATTTGGTTAATTCAAATATATGGATTGGAGATATGGAATATAGCAGATGAGTTTTTAAAGGTGAAACTCTTACTTCTTTTTGAAGAATTTAGGATAAATCATGAATCAACAATCAGGGATCAGGCAAAAAGGCATCTCTGCAGAGCTGTTGAACATTTTATTGCCAGCTCTGCAGAGCTGTTGAATTACCTGACAAGTTGTTTAATTAAGGAAGTGAGGCTTGTGTGCATATGATTGAAATAAGTTGAAATAAATGTAAGGCATCAGATTCTGCAATCACGTCTGAAGGGAATGTCTTAGAATAGCTGTAGGATACCATTGGAAGACCTGTAGGATACCATTGGAAGACCTATCACAGGAAAGGCCATTTAAAACAACACATATTATGAAAAGAGTTAAAGCGAGTCAAAGAGGTTGATAATGGAATAAAACAGAGCTCATTCACTCCTGCTCAACAAACGTCATGTAACAGCCAACTCACGCCACTGTTCCAATTTTAAAAGTGTTTCTCTGCGTTCATCGGTAATCAAAAATAACCCATCTTAAACCACAGTCAGCACCAATATAATGACCGTTTCAATGATAAATTGTAAAGTCACGTAAAGTCATGTAAAGTTTAGTATGAGTGAATGAGCTGATTTATTCCATTATCAACCTATTTGACTCTATGTCTGGGGCATGAGTGCTTATCCTGACTATCATAAATGCAGCAAATTGCTAGCATGCATCACTTCACAGCTAAGAACCCGACTTGATAAAGGCATAGACACAAAATGCTGGAGTAAAGGGCGTGTCCCACCAGCGGCGAGCAACCTAACGTGGCCGCTTGAGCCGTACGGCCTCCCGGGGCCGGTCCAACTTCGATCGGCGGAGGCGTATGAAGTTGTGCGGGGCACCGAAAAACTGACACTGTCCAAAATTCCGCACAGCAACGGCCTGTCAGCACGCAGCCGCATTGAGGCCGTATGCAGCGCCTCGACGGGCGTACGCGTCTTGACGGCGTACGCCTAGCGCATGCCGTTGAGCGATGACATCACCGCCCGGCATGCCGTTGCGTGATGACGTAACCGCCCGACGCCATGCGACGTCCAAATTCAGTCGGCCCGCCTCCTGCCCAGCTAATTGGTGAGTATGATGTCGGGACCAGCCCTGCACAATTCCAGATGGCTCCGCGGTTGGAAGTGGGACCAGCCCCGCGAGGCCGTACGCCTCAAGCCACCACGTTTGGTCGCGCTCGCCGCATGCAGTCACATGCTGGTGGGGCAGGCCCTTAACTCAGCGGGACAGGCAGCATCTCTGGAGCGAAAGAATGGGTGACGTTTCGGGTCAAGAACCTTCTTCAAACTATGTATTTGCAAGTTATTTGAATAAAGAAATAACTTACCACCTTGGCTGAGCATTAAGACTTTCTCGACATATATTTATTCCTCATGTTAATGTTAATTAAGCTGTTGATTTAGACTTTAGAGTTTAGAGATAGAGCGCGGAAACAGCCCGTGGGCCACCGAGTCCACGCCTACACACCAGGGACAATTTACAATTTTTACTGAAGCCAATTAACCTACAAAAACCTGTACATCTTTGGAATGTGGGAGGAAACCAGAGCACCCGGGACGTGGTCACAGGGAGAACGTACAAACTCCGTACAGACAGCACCCGTTATCAGGGTCGTCCCCGGGTCTTTGGCGCTGTAAGACAGCAACTCTACCACTGCGACACTGTGCTGTTGATGTAGCATGAACTTGTATATGAAACATAATTTAAGAATGTACATGGATCATGCACAGGCACATGAGATTAGCTTATCTTGGCATCATGTTCGGCACAGTCATTGTGGGCTGCAGACGCTTTTTCTGTGCTGTTCGAATGTGGTAGTCACTCCTCAGCACATAGTACCATCCCACAATATTTTTAATAGTCACAGCTCATTAATTATATTATCAGTTTTGATAAAGGCACAACACTAGAGAAAGATCTCACAGCTGTGGCTCAGTTGTCAGGTTTCGTATAACCAAGCTAGGCTGAAGATAAGAATCTGAGCCAATGCTCGAGCCTGCTATTGAGGGGGAACTGCATGCTGGCACTGTTGTCCATGTGAAACATGATTCCACCTGTTCTCGGAGATGAACGTGAAAGATCTTTCTACTGTATTTGAGGAAGAGTAAAGTAGTTATTAATGCAGTCTTGGACAACATCTTTCCCGCAGTTCTTTCCAAAGAAGATTGTCTGGCCTTCATTAAACTTTTGTTTGTGATGAACTTCTGTGTGCACTTTTTAAACTACAAGCATAAATGCACTTCAAAAGTCCTTAACAGGTTGTAAACTGCTTTGGGATGTTCTGAAGGCAATGTGAAATGCATTAAATAATTAGAAATATTTATTTCCATGTACACATTCCTCTGAGAAACCTAAACCCTCAAACCACCTTTACTCTGTATATGTACACTCTGAGTTCCACAGAGGCCTCCATAGCCTTTCAACAGAATAGCTTGTTTCATGTTAAGGTAGTTGCAGCTAATTGGAACTAATTGAGCTGTATGGTGTGCAAACACTTATTCAAAACATATGTTAATTGTAACATATTGAAAATCAGTTCCATATGGGCAAACTAGTGATGTGAAATGTGCATGTTTCATTTTTTTTGTTAAAAATGTCTTTGGTGCTCTGGGGGCTGAGAAGGACTTATTGCCATCACAGCTTTGTGAGGTCTATTGAGTTGTGTACAGATCCTGCCGCATTTGGGGAGGGTGGAACATGATGGCTTAGGGGGACGGGTTGTATGGAATATTGTCTATTTTTACTATTTGGGCTTTTTTTAGAAATATAGCATGGAAACTGGCTCTATGGCTCCATGCCGACCATCGATCACCTGTTGATACTAGTTCTATGTTATCCCACTTGCACTTCTTCTCCCAACACAAAAGGGAGAATATTACAGAGGCCAATTAACTGACAAACCCACTCGTATTTGCGATATGGGAGGAAACCGGAGCACCCGGAGGAAGCCCACTTGGTCACAAGGTGAACATGCAAACTCCAAACAGATAGCATCCTAGGTCTGGATCCAGCCCGGGTCTCTGGCGCTGTGAGGTGGTGGCCCTACCAGCTGCACAACTGTGCCTCTGCATGCTCCTGATGTAAAAGCTCTAAGTGCTCAATGCCGTCCCACATGCCGATCCACCACATTTATTGGTCAAGGTATTCCCTCGCGTTGTTGACAATGGAAGGAGGCTTTGAGACAACCCTTCAAGCATTTTTTTGTTTTTCTCCTGGGAATTGCTTGCCATTACAGAACTTGGAATGGACCACCTGACTTCATGCATTCAGACCATCAGCAAGCAGTTTTCGAGCCACAACCACTTCACCTAACTTGTTGCTTGGGAATGCTGGCTTGAAGGAAGACACTGTCAATGGAATTGGAGCACTGCACAAAGATAGAAACTGTCACTAGCAACTATTTTATATCCCCTTCCAGTCGATAAAAACAAACAAACACATTACACTGTCTGTATTGTATACATTTTGTTACTCATGTTACTGGCATAATCACTGATTTATGATTTTAATACTATCACAACAACCTTTCTTTCCGCAAGGCTACTGCTTTTTAATTTCAGTTTTGATTATCATAAGCAACAAAACATCCACTACTTTTCTAAATTGAATAAACAGTTGACATGATAATCATTCATTTACAACAACACAAATTTATTGATTCAATCAAATAATGGTCGTAAATCAAGTTCTTAGGCTCCCTTCAGTCATGGCTGACCATGGGTGTCTCCAGGGTGCTATTCCCTATATGGAGGATGCCTGTGCGTGACTTTGTTTAACGTGGGGAGACTAGATCCCAGGCAGCCACCCCACGGTCCTTGACAGATCTGGGTTGGGATCCAGTGGCATGGAGTCCAAGACGACTAGAGACCCTTTTCTGCTGAAGCCTTCATCCGCCTTCCTAGCCGTTGTGACGCTCCACTAAGGTCAGCCATCGTCCTCAGCCTGTTCCACCGTTGAGGTCTTGGTTGGATTGCTCTTTGTCAGAGACCTCCCCCTCGACCTTACCGCCATGGCTGGCCCTACCAGGAGCATAGCTCCAGATGGCATAGCTCTCAGAATCTCAGGTCCACACAAGCTACTCCACCACGACAAGGTGACAATCCACGTAAATCAAGTGGACCTTATAGTTTCACCTTGTACACTTACAATAATTAATGTTCATAAATAATATTATTTAGCATGTGTGTATGTGTGAAGCATGATTAATATTTTAATGGCGGCAGAGATTTAATAACAACAAATTCTACTTTACACAAACAGCATCAGAGAATATGTGCGAACATTGCAACTACGTCTTAAGGATCAAAAAGTCTTATCTCCTTTTTATACCGTTCCTATCCTGATCAGTTTTCCAACTTTGCATTCGGAATGAGACCATGCAAATGATTCCAATAAAATGCAGAACATTTTGCATCTATTTTCGTGTCTGCTTGCCTGACGATTTTTGTTATATAATCAGTTAAAAGCTGATGCCTTTCACAATCAAATGACACGGAGAGTAACATAGCTGTTGTATTCAGTGCTGGCTGATTTAGTGATGTTGCAGGAGTCGCTGCCCTGAAAAGGTAGCATCAGAGACACACACCACCCTGTCATCAAGATGAAGATATAAGAACCTGAAAACTGAATGTCTTTTTGTTTATTAGATTGTTTACAGAGTACTACATTTACATATTCTGTTGTGCTGCTGCGAGTAAGAATTCCATTGTTCTGTTTGGGACATATTAATATAAACACCCATCAAAATGTTGATCGTGTACAACTGTTCATTTAGTGTTGCTGCATTATTGACTTTTTCACTCAGAGATTGCAAATTTAAAAAAAAACATTTTTTCAGAATAGTGGATTGTTTCCTCAAATGGGTGAAAAGTGGTCTCCATTACCACAGATCATTCATGAGTATTTTGTTTATATAATGCCTAACAAGGGAAATGTCCTAAAACATTACGGACATAAATTACTCATAAGCATGTTTTTTAAAACATTTTTCTTTCAAACATAAGTAAATACAGCAGCCATTTTTCTGACCATATCCCATAAACAGTAATCATATGAACAATAGGCCAATTCAGGAAAGGAGCAGCAGAAAACAAGAAACAATTGGCCAGTGAGCCTAACATCTGTGAATGCAAACTGCTGGGATCCATTATTACGGATGTAATAGCAGTCCACCAAGGAAACCATAAGATAATCATGCAGAGTCAATGTGGTTTAATGAAAGACAAATCATCTTTTGACAAATTTGCCAGAGTTCTTTGAATATGTAGCAAACAGGGTGGATAAATGGAAACCAGTACATGTCCATCAATTAGGGAGCCCATTCGGCCCATCAAGTCTACTCTGCCATCCAATCATGGATGATCTATTTTCCCCTCTCAAACCTATTCTCCTGCCTCTCCCTGTAACTTTTGATGCCCTTACTAATCAAGAACCTATCAATCTCCACTTTAAAAATACCCAGCCTCAACAGATGTCTATGGCCACAGATTCACTACCCACTGGCTAAAGAAACTCCTCCTCATCTCCATTCTGAAGAAAATATATTTTATATCCACTTGAGAGGTCCTAGAGAGTCTTGATTTAATGTCACGTTCAGTATCTCAACCCGAAAGTCACCCATTCCTTCTCTCCAGAGATGCTGCCTGTCCCGCTGAGTTGCTCCAGCATTTTGTGTCTATCTTCGGTCTGTCTGCAGTTCCTTCCTACGTATTAATTTCTAACGTTGCTTTTGGCATTTCCAGTCTACATCCTCTGCCTGCATTGATTCTAATCTCTTACCCAGTATCGTAGCTTAAATTTTTCACATCCATAAGTTTTTGATCAATTTTATCTGTTTCAAATCAATACTCACAGTAAATTACCCATTAGGACTTGAAGATTTCAGTGCAATTTAATTCAATTTAGTTTAATCTAAAGCCCATTGAAAGTTAGCATTTTGGAGAGTTTTCACTTCACAAACCTCAGGATTATGGTTTCTACTATATTTCAAAGAAGGTGCAGAAAAGAATAACACCTGTATCAAGCATTTACCGAGACATTATTGAGCTCTCAAATTAGTGTGTTAGACAGTCCCAGCAGCTCACGGTTATTCTCCTGACCCCAACCATTACAGTGACTTTAAATAACCCAGTTTTCTCTCTCCATAGATACAGCCTGCTCTTCTGGGCATTTCCAGCATTCTCATTTTCTCTAGCATTCTCATAGCAGTCTGATGAATTGTCCCTACTCGAAACGTCACCTATTGTTTTTCTCCAGAGATACTGCCTGGCCTGCTGAGTTACTCTGTGAATATCTTTGGTATAAACCAGCATCACAGTTTAAGAATAAAGAAGAGGTAGGCCATTTAGGACTGAGATGAGGAAAAACCTTTTCACCCAGAGAGTTGTGAATCTGTGGAATTCTCTGCCACAGATGGCAGTGGAGGCCAATTCACCGGATGTTTTCAAGAGAGAGTTAGATATAGCTCTTAGGGCTAACGGAATCAAAGGATATGGGGAGAAAGCAGGAACTTTTTGGATGATCAGCCATGATCATATTGAATGGCGCTGCTAGCTTGAAGGGCCGAATGGCCTACTCTTGGGACGACAGATGGCACAATGGGCTAAGTGTTCGGCTGGCAACCGGAAGGTAGCCGGTTCGAATCCCGCTTGGAGTGCATACTGTCGTTGTGTCCTTGGGCAAGACACTTCACCCACCTTTGCCTGTGTGTGAATGTGTGTGAGTGATTGGTGGTGGTCGGAGGGGCCGTAGGCGCAGATTGGCAGCCACGCTTCCGTCAGTCTGCCCCAGGGCAGCTGTGGCTACAGAAGTAGCTTACCACCACCGAGTGTGACTGAGGAGTGAATGAATAATGCGATGTAAAGCGCCTTGAGTATTAGAAAGGCCCTATATAAATCCCATCCATTATTATTATTATTATTACTCCTGCACCTATTTTCTACGTTTGTACGTTTCTACCTACAGTTCTTTGCATCTCATTTTGGTGTCAGGTTCAGCAACTGTTCTGACCTGCTTTTCACATAATTACATTGGCCCTTTGTCCTTTTCTTCTCTAACTTCCCTCATTAAACAGGTAGTTCAAGAAACATCAGGGTCACTGAGGCAACTCTGGACACACCCATTCAGAGATCCTGGCCTCGGGTGCTGACTGTGTGGAGTTTGCACGTTCCTCCTGAAACCACATGAGTTTCATCTGGGTGCTACGGTTTCTTCCCACTTTCCAAAGACGTGCAGGTTTGTAGGTTAATTGGCCTCTGTAAATTGTCCCTAGTGTATAGGGAGCGGAAAGTGGGAAAACATAAATCTAGTGTGAGCTGGTTATCAATGGTTGGCATGGACTTGGTTGGCCGAAGGCCCTGTTTCCAAGCTGTATCTCCAAACTCAACTATACTAAACATCCACTCACTGCAACATAAAATTAACTTGTTTTCTATCTATTCCAGTTCTGAAGGGTCACCGACATGAAATGTTAATTCTTTTTCTCTTTCCACAGATGCTGTCTGACTTGCTGAGTGTTTCCAGCATTTTCTGTCTTCCTTAACATTTTTGTTAAGAGTATTTCTATAGAAAGGGTAAAATCAGTAAGTTCTGAATTATGCAGTCAAAGGCTCAGAATCAGAATCTATAAGTTTCTCTTTGTAGAATAACTTTAATATGTAAGAGGAGGTATTTTTTGATGTATACAGAAAGTGTGAAACATTAAAGTGCCAATAAAATGTAATGGCGCAGGGGGCACATATAAAGGCAAAGCCATTAAGGCAGAAATATCTGCCAATGATATGAAACAGTTTTGCACTCAGAAACATGTAAAAATGTCATAGATGGCTACACCGCACAGAAGGGGAATTCAACCCTTATAACATCAGTTTCAGAGCTAACAAATTTGTTCAGCTCCTCTGATCTTTCCCCACAGGCTTGTAATTCCCTTTTGAACATTCCCTCAAGTCCCCTTCCGTCACCACTTTGTATGGTGTGGTACTGATCAAATCTATTCACAACATTAACAAATGTTTCATCTCCCTCAGATGCCTTTTGTTTTAAGATCTGGACAACGTGAAGATTGACCCTGGTGTCAGTGCAAAATGATTTACTTTACTACTTCTTTCCAAACCCCTTCATAATTGTGAACACCTTCAGTAAATCTCCCCTGAGCATTCTCTAGTCTTGGGAACTTTGCCATATTTTATTTTGCTCTGAAGAAATTTTAAAAGCTTTACTTACATAGCTTCATAGAGTCATTGAGTCTTACAGCGTGGAAACAGGCCCTTTGGCCCAACATACTCACTCTGGCCATCATGTCCCATCTACACTAGTCCCACCTGTCTGTGTTTGGCCCATATCCCTCTAAATCTGTCTTATCCATGTACCTCTCCAAATGTTTCTTAAATGTTGCGACAGTAACTGCTTCAGCTACATCCTCTGGCAGCTCGTTCCATACACCCACGACTCTTTGTGTGAGAAAGTTACCCCTCAGGTTCCTATTACATCTTTGCCCCCTGATCATAAAGGCCATAAGGTCAACGCAAACTCTCAGCAGAGCAATCACATTTGAGGGCCAGGTGTGGAGAGGGACATCGGGTCACGGGAAAAGGCGACGGCTGCAACAGGCCTTTGTGTCCGGCTGGAGCTGGAGCTGGAGCTGGAGATGGAGCTGGAGCTGGAGCTGGAGCTGGAGATGGAGCTTGGGGGTTAAGTTACGGAGGTGGCCGTGACGGGTATGGTGGCCCAAGCCTTTAGCCCATGATGGCCTTGCCGGAAGGCCATGCCTGGTCATATCATTTGCCGAATGACACATGGCAGGATTTGTTCTCCACAACAAATCAAACAAGAACGATTTAAAAAAAAATTCTAAGAGTTCAGCACCATTCGGAGGTGGCGCTGATTAAAGATACTCACCCGTTATGCAGCAAAAAGCAGAGTTTTCTCACACTTCTCGTCCCGCGAATCAGGAGAAATTCACAAGATAGGTAGCTTTCGAATTCCGCGTTCTTTTGAGGTCGGAAGTGCGCGTCTATTCCATTTAAATCCATGAGGGATTGTGCAACAAAGGTGAGTGACGGTAAATGACTCCAATCGTCGGGACAAGAAATTTTGGGAAAAAACGGTAAGATTTATAATTTTATCAAGAATAGAGGAATTTTTTTAAGGGTGATAAATATGTTAATTATTAATACCTACCGTTTAAAAGTATTTTCATTTCAGATAGATCCCCCATTAAATAAATATGCCGACTTAAAGTAGCGGGACACCAAAGTCGACAGTTACTGAAGAATCACCCTCTCCTTTTGCATATCTCTCCTGTGCAACATATTCTTGCTCACTTAAAGTCATAGAGTCATTCACTGAAGCAGGCCCTTCAGTCCAACTCATCCATGCCGACCAAGATGCCCCATCTAAGCTAGTCCAATTTCCCTGCTTTGGTCCATATCCCTCTTGTGACCATCAGTTCTGAATTGATTATCTATCTTCTATATATATTACTAAAAGTCTGTTCTTGACCGGTTTTGGCCATCTGTGCTGCGATTTCCGAGAGAACGCCACCACCTATGGCCGTCATTTTTGGCCACCTTGCTCAGAGCCCCCCTCCGCCGAATGTGTGCCGAGGATTTTTCCCGTCGATTAAAAATCACAGAGATATTAATGTTTTTACAAAATTCCCCATTCTCTCTGCTGCCCCCGCTGGCGGCAGGGGGGAGGGACTATAAAACCAGGAAGTGGTGTGCCTCACTCACTCTTCAAGATGGAGGAAGGCAGAGGGTCACGTTTCTCTGAGCTGTGAATAACACTGAACACATGTCTACTCAAATGTAAGTGCCCTTAGTGGTTCTAAAATGCTTGCAGAATGTGTCTATTGGTTCTAAAGCTTGCAAAAAAATGTCTATTGGTTCTAAAGCTTGCAAAAAAATGTCTATTGGTTCTAAAGCTTGCAAAAAATGTCTATTGGTTCTAAAGCTTGCAAAATGTGTCTCTATTGGTTCTAAAGCTTGCAAAATGTGTCTCTATTGGTTCTAAAGCTTGCAAAAAAAATGTCTATTGGTTCTAAAGCTTGCAAAAAAATGTCTATTGGTTCTAAAGCTTGCAAAAAAATGTATCTATTGGTTCTAAGCTGGCAAAAATATGTCTATTGGTTCTAAAGCTTGCAAAGAATGTCTATTGGTTCTAAAGCTTGCAAAATAAATGTCTATTGGTTCTAAAATGGTTCATACTAGCACTCCAGAAAGCCCCTCCCACCCCTCCTCCCCCCCTCCTCTAAAATGGTTCATACTAGCACTCCAGAAAGCCCCTCCCTTCTCCTCCCCACCCCCCCCCCTCCTCCTCCTCCTCCCCCCATGCATTACTTACTGCAAATGTGGGCGTGGGTGCTTGTGTGCTTTGGCTTGGGTGCTTTGGTTTGCAGTTGAAAGGCAGTACTTACTGCAAATGGTGGCTTGGGTGCAATGGCTTGAAGTTGAAAGGCACTACTTACTGCAAATGGTAGCTTGGGTGCTTTGGCTTTAAGTTGAAAGGCACTGCAAATGGTGGCATGAAGTTGAAAGGCACTACTTACTGCAAGTGGTGGCTTGAGAGCTTTCGTTTGAAGTTGAAAGGCACTACTTACTGCAAATGGTGGCTTGGGAGCTTTGGCTTGAAGTAGAAAAGGCACTATTACTGCAAATTGTGGCTTGAAGTTGAAAGACACTACTTACTGCAAATAGTGGCTTGGGTGCTTTGGTTTGCAGTTGAAAGGCAGTACTTACTGCAAATGGTGGCTTGGGTGCAATGGCTTGAAGTTGAAAGCACTACTTACTGCAAATGGTGGCTTGGGAGCTTTGGTTTGAAGTTGAAGGGCACTATTACTGCAAATGGTAGCTTGGTTGCTTTGGCTTGAAGTTGAAAGGCACTTCTTACTGCAAATTGTGGCTTGAAGTTGAAAGGCACTACTTACTGCAAATGGTGGCTTGGGTGCTTTGGCTTTAAGTTGAAAGGCACTGCAAGTGGTGGCTTGGGAGCTTTGGTTTGAAGTTGAAAGGCACTACTTACTGCAAATGGTGGCTTGGGAGCTTTGGCTTGAAGTAGAAAAGGCACTACTTACTGCGAATGGTGGCTTGGTTGCTTTGGCTTGAAGTTGAAAGGCACTATTACTGCAAATGGTGGCTTGGGTGTGGCTTGAAGTTGAAAGGCACTACTTACTGCAGATGGTGGCTTGGGTGCAATGGCTTGAAGTTAAAATGCATTACTTACTGCAAATGGGGGCGTGGGTGCATTGGCTTGAAGTTGAAAGGCACTACTTACTGCAAATTGTGGCTTGAAGTTGAAAGGCACTACTTACTGCAAATGGTGGCTTGGGTGCTTTGGCTTTAAGTTGAACGTGCCTGCAAGTGGTGGCTTGGGAGCTTTGGTTTGAAGTTGAAAGGCACTACTTACAGCAAATGGTGGCTTGGGAGCTTTGGCTTGAAGTAGAAAAGGCACTATTACTGCAAATTGTGGCTTGAAGTTGAAAGACACTACTTACTGCAAATAGTGGCATGAGGTTGACAGGCACTACTTACTGCAAATGGTGGCATGAAGTTAAAGGCACTACTTACTGCAAATTGTGGCATGAAATGCACTACTTACTGCAAATGGCGGCTTGGGAGCTTTGAAATTGAAAGGCAGTACTTCCTGCAAATGATGGCGGGTGTGGCTTGGGTGTGGCTTGAAGTTGAAAGGCACTACTTACTGCAAATAGTGGCTTGGGAGCTTTGACTTGAAGTTGAAAGGCACCACTTACTGCAAATGGTGGCATGAAGTTGAAAGGCACTACTTACTGCAAATGGTGGCTTGGGTGCGTTGGCTTGAAGTTAAAAGGCACTACTGTAAATGCACTTACTTCCTGTTTGCACTGTATATTGATTTTAGATAAATCGCTACCACATACGGCTGTGATTTTTGGCCACCTTACTCAGTCCCCCTCCGCTGAGCAGGTGCAGAGAATTCTTCCCATCAATGAAAAATAAAAGTGTTATTAGTTTTTTTTTTAAATGTTGAGAATCTCTCTCCTGTCAATCACTCCATGAAAGCCACACCTTTTCCGGTGGGGGGGAGGGGTTATAAAACCCGGAAATGTGGGTGTGGCTCAGTCTCTGCAAGATGGAGGAGGGAGAGGTCACGAATCGCTGTCTTTAGTGGCTTTGCACCCTACTTCAAATGGTATGAAAATGCACTTGAATTTGGTGGCCTTGCACCCTGCTTGAAATAGAATTTCAAGGATTAGCCGTGAGTCAACTACCAGCCCACCAGCCATGAGTGAGTGAGTTGCCAGCACAACAGGCTTGATTGACTGAGACGCCAGCCCAAGAATCCATTTGGCGCACAATTTGCATACTAGCCCTCTGGAAACCAGTCCCTTCAGCCCACAACACCCATACTAGCGCTCCAGAAAGCCCCCCCCCCCCCCCCCAACTGGCCACCAATATTAGAATTGGTGGAGAGTTGGAATATTGCATTGGATGACCAGCCCTCCTGTGTGATGCTGGGACCCAACGGGTCCCACTTAGTCTAGTTTTTGCTATAACCTACAGCCAAGGATAATTTGTGCTTGCCAATTAACCTAATAGTGGCACAACGGTAGAGTTGCTTCCTTACAGCGCCAGAGACTCAGGTTTGATTCTAACTACAGGTGCTGTTTGTTCAGACATTGCACATTCTCCCTGCGACCATGTGGGTTTTATCCGGGTGCTCCGGTTTCCTCCCACATTCCAAAGACGTGCAGGCTCGTAGGTGAATTGGTTTCTGTAAATTGTCCCTAGTGTATAGGATACGAAACTGGGACAACATAGAATTAGCCTATGGTGATCATTGGTCCGTGGGGCCTGTTTCCACGCTGTATCTCTGAACTCGTCTAAACTTCCTGGGATATGAGAGGAAACCAGAGCAACTGGATGAAAATCTCTGCAGATCAGCAGGTGACGTTTCGGGTCAGGACCCTTCTTCAGACTGAAAGTAGAGGGGAGGAAACTGGAGGTAAGAAAAGGCCAGAAAAAAGCTGGGCCGGCACCAAATGGCCAAGGAAGGGTGGAGCTCCTTGGAGCAGTGTGAAAGCAGAGCTAACAGCTGCATCACTGTGCTCCCCTTTCCTGGGCAGCATCATGTACCTGACTGAAACTACAAAACATTTTAATATGAAGAATCACACCTTTTATTAAAAAAAAGAAAAAGTTATCATGAAATAACCAGATCCCGGCTGTCTGAACCTCTACACCAGGATGATGCTCATCCACAACATTGTTATTGACTTGCGAAACTGATGTCAAAGTAAAATCTTCGAGGATACAATGATCTTAGCTTTGCACAGGCCTTCTAAATAATAACCAAAAACACTATTTCTCTCCACATAAAGTGGAGCAATCGTAACCAGGTGGTGTAACGTGACCCCGAGTTAAATGGTCTCAGATTGCATGATGTTTCATTGACTGGTGGCATTTGTCAGAGTTGTTTAACTGGAGAGAATGCTCTCTGATTATCGGTTGTTCTGCTTGTTTGAGACCAGAAGAAAAGCTTCTTAGAGTTTTGACTGGTATGAATCCTTGTAATCTAAATGCAGATAGGTACAAGCTTGCAAGGAATGACAGGTGGCTGAAAAGGCATGCAAACAATATTACAAGTTAGAGACAGAATTCTTCTTTAATAGATGGGTTGTCAAAAAAACCCATTTCAAACAGGAATCATTGTTATAATACGTGGGTAAATAACAAATCTGACAGACACAAAATGCTGGAGTAACTCAGCGGGTCAGGCAGCATCTCTGGAGAAAAGGAATAGGTGACGCTTTGGGTTGAGACCCTTCTTCAGATCGAAAATCAGGGAAGAGGGAGACTAGAGGTATGAAAGTTACAGCATAAATCAGAGCCAACACGGTGGCACAGCGGTAGAGTTGCTGCCTTACAGCGCTTGCAACGCCAGAGTCTCCGGTTCGATCCCGACTGCGGCTGCTGTTTGTACGGAGTTTGTACGTTCTCCCCGTGACCTGCATGGGTTTTCTCCGAGATCTTCGGTTTCTTCCCACACTCCAAAGACGTACAGGTTTGTAGGTTAATTGGCTTGGGTTTGTATACTTGGTATAAGTGTAAATTGTCCCTAGTGTGTGTAGGATAGTGTTAATGTGCGGGGATTGCTGGTCGGTCAGGACTCGGTCGGCCTGTTTCCGTGCTGTATCTCTGAAGTTAAAAACGAAAACTTTGGACTAGGGGGACTCTGTCCCTGTTTGGGTGGAGGGAGAACATGAGTGGAGCTACGGAATACTGAGGAGACTCGTGTATTTTTTGGAAGATAGAGACTCTGTCCTTGTTTTATTTTGGACTAGGGAGACTCCTTCTCCCTCGACTCTCAGCCTGAAGAAGGCCCAAAACATCACCTATTCCTTTTCTCCATAGATGCTGCCTGACTGTTGAGTTACTCCAGCATTTTGTGTCTATCTTTTGCGTAAACTAACATCTGCAGTTCCTTCCTACACATCCTTTACATTATCTGACCTTGGGCGCCGTCTCTGTGTAGCTCTCTCGGCCGCTGCAGTGCTTTCCCCTGGGTGCTCCAGTGTCCTCTCACATCCCACAGCTGTGCCAGATGTGCATGATGTGCCATACTTGGCCGATGTGGATCACCCCTGGTATAGGTGGCTTGCAGGGAAATGGTGGGAAGCATAGGGGCAACTAAGAGAGAACCAGAATAGAATCAATGGGCTGAATGGCATCTTTCAACATTAATCTCCAGGTTAGACTCTGCCTGTGGCTCACTTACCCTTGATATCTGTCCCATGCTAACATCTGGCGTTGCCTGCAAACCACACCTTTAGTCCAAGTGGGAGCTTGGAGACCACAGATGCTATGTCATGGAAACTGTTCCCAATCAGAATGAGTGTCTATTGTGCAGTTTTGCTTTCTCACACCCTCATGCATTCACATCATCATAAACACCAATTAGCTGCAACATTGTGGACTTAATCTGGACTTTTAAATAACCACGTCTTGTTCATTTAAGCTCTGCTTTATACGTTTTCCTCCCTGTGATTATATATTATTTAATGAAAAGGGTGGATATTGAAGTCATAATGTCTAGGCAAGTTCATATCTCCTTGAAAGTGGCAACAAAGTGGATAGGAGGTAAAGGAGGCTTTACAATGTGCTTGCTTCTACTGATTAGGTCATTGAATATAAGAGTTGGGAAGTCAAGCTACAACTGTATAAAGTTTTACAAAAGCCTGGATAGAGTTAATGTGAAGAGGACTTTTCCACTAGTGGGAGAGTTCAGAACCAGAGGCTATAGTCTCAGAATTAAAGGACGTGTCTTCAGAAATGTGATGAGGAGGAATTTTCTTAGTCAGAGGGTGGTGAATCTGTGGAATACATTGCCACAGAAGGCTGTGGTGGCCAAGTCAATGGATATTTTCAAGTCGGAGATTGACAGATTATTGATTACTACGGGTGTCAGGGGTTATGCAGAGAAGGCAGGAGAATGGGGTTGAGAAGGAAAGATAGATCAACCATGATTGAATGGCAGAGTAGACTTGATGGGCCGAATGGCCTAATTCTGTTCCTACAACTTGAACATTAATTTTTGTTCTGTCACATTTGCCATATTGTATGCAGATCTGTTCGTTGCATTACAAGAAGGATGTGGAGGCTTTGGAAAAGGCGAAGAGGAGGTTTACCAGGATACTGCATAAGAGAGTGCATTAGATATATAACAACCCTTTCATCGACTTGAGTAAAACAAAGGTGCTGAACATCATCTTCAAAATAGGGTGGAAAACATCTCTGCCTGTAAGTGGCATGGAGAGCCTCAAGTTCCTCAACCCCACTTTCCCACACTGACCAACATGCCTCATCTATAATAGCTGACCGTGTGGCCCATAACCCTCTAAACCTATTCTATCCATGTACCTGTTCAAATGTCTGTTAAATGTTATGATTGCACATTCCACAACTACCTTCTCCTGCAGCTCGTTCCATACACCCACTGCCCTTTCTGTAAAATTGTTACCCCTCAGGTTCTTATTAAATCTTTTCCCCCTTTCACCTTAAATCTATGTCCTCTGTTTCTCGATTTCCCTATTGTATGCAAAATATTCTGTGCATTTATCCAATCTATTCCTCTCATGATTTTCTACAACACTATAAGATCCCTCCTCATCCTCCTGCACTCTGAGGAATAAAGTCCTAACCTGGTCAACCTGTCCCTTAAGCTCCTGGCAACATCTCCATAAAAATATCACCAATCATCCTCATGCAAATATCACCAACAATTTGACCTAGTCCAACATAATTAAAGCTGGAGACAAACATGCTGGAGAAACAACGGGTGCAGCAGCATCTATGGAGCGACGGAAAGAGGCAACGTTTCGGGCCGAAACGTTGCCTATTTCCGTCGCTCCATAGATGCTGCCGCACCCACTGAGTTTCTCCAGCATTTTTGTCTACCTTCCAGCATCCGCAGTTCCTTCTTGAACATAATTGACGCTGTACCCAAGAAAGCATTACAATGCCCCCAATTTCCTCAGAAGGCAAAGGAAATTAATCACGCCTCAAATGACCTACCAATTTCTATTGATGTTTCATAGAAAGCATCCTATCTGAATGCATCACAGCTCGGTTTGGCAGCTGCTCTGCCTAGAACTGCAGGAAATTGCAGAGAGCTGTGAACTCAGCCCAGTCTATCATGCAAATCAGCCTCCCCGCCATTGACTCCATCAACACCCTCCATTGCTTCGAGAAAAGAGCCAACTTAATCAAGGACCTCTCACTCCCCCAGTCATTCTCTCTTCTCCATCCTCTATTCAGGCAGAAGATACAAAAGCTTGAAAGCATGTACCACAGATTCACAAACAGCTTCTTTTCTGCTGTAACCAGACTCTTGAATGGATCTCTCAATGCTAAGGATGAATTCCTTATCCCTCAATCTTCCGAGATGCAGCCCTTCATATTTTGTTATCTGCACTTTCTCAGTAGATAGAACACTATATTCTGCATTATTTTTCTTTTTAGGCTTGATTGCCCCGACGAGGAGGCCGCCGCTGGTCATGGGAGTAAAATTGTCCCGACAACGGAAGGGTAGAGGCCCCCGACTGCTGGAGGACAAAGAAAGGAAGAGATTGAACTTTTTTTCGCCTTCCATCACAGTGAGGAATGTGTGTTCTGTTGCTTTTTATTAGTCCTGTCACACAGGAGGCCTGGTCCCCAAATGCAACCTGCTCCCCAATGCAATATTCCGCCACTCACTTGTTCCCCAATGCAACCCGCTCCCCAATGCAATATTCCGCCACTCACCTGTTCCCCAATGCAACCCGCTCCCCAATGCAATATTCCGCCACTCACTTGTTCCCCAATGCAACCCGCTCCCCAATGCAATATTCCGCCACTCACCTGTTCCCCAATGCAACCGGTACCCCAATGCAATATTGCACCACTCACGCATAGCCCACAACTGCGTAGGCACGTCTCATTTCGCCTCATCCCCCAGCACTCCCTACTCCTCCTCTTCACCCTCCCTCTTCTTTCCCCTCTCCTCCTCCCCTCCCCCAATCCCTCCCTCACCTCTCCCTCCCTCTCCTTTCCCCTAGTCATTCTCAGTCACTCCCTCCTCCCTCCATCCATAAAAAGCAACCTGCTGTTCCTTCCTAGACAGGTCATTCATTGTTAGCTGTGGTTTAGATCCCGTTGACTTGATGATTGGACCAGTTTGCATCTGTGTGTGAGTGTGAGTTACTCAAACTCCGCACAAACTGCTCGGCCACCCTGCAACCCGACTCTCCCTCCCTCCCTCTGCCCACTCCGGCTCAGCCGCCGCTCAGCCCATCCCCATCCCCGCCCACTGCTGCCGCTCAGCCCATCCCGTCCTGCCCACCCACCTACCTGCCTGCCTGCTTGCTGTTGCCGCCGGGCTACGGAGGGGGGGGTGATGGAGTCTGTGTCCGTCACGGTGGGCAGCACGAGTTTCGATGAGCTGATGGAGAAGATCTCCTCCGAGAAGGCCGTGAGGGTGAGTTACGGCATCGACAGCGGTGGAGGAGACGGACCCAGGGGGGACGGGTAGACGGGACCGACATTGCTGCAGAGGGTGGGCGGGGGAGAAGGGTAAGTGATGAGGGAGAGAGAGACGGGACCATGGCCTCCACTAAACCCCCCCCCCCGTGGCTGCCGCCGGTGGTGGGGGAGACGATAGACAAGTTACTGTGAGGAGGGGAGAGAGGAGTTTGTGAGTGAGGCGGGACAGGCTGCCGCCGGTGGGGCAGGAAGGGGCATTGCCATCCCGGCCGTGGCATTGACTGACAGGAGAAAAGGCCAATCTGCGTGGCGCTGACTGAAGGAATCTGCACATGCGCGTTTTTTCAGATTTTTAAATCTCGATAACTTTTGCAATGTACCACCGATCGGAACAAAACTTGTTGCACTCGCAGCACAGGAGAATGGTGAGTAACCTGGCGAAAAATCGTAGCACTATCGTGAACTGTTTTTGTGCAAATAGAAAAACCCTGCAAACGGGAAGAGCACGATCCGTTTTAGTTATAGATAGATGGATGGATGGATGGATTCATGGATGGATGGATGGATAGATAGATAGATGACTGTCTGGCAAATCAAATTTGTTGTATTTTGCAAAACATACTTGGCTAATAAAGTAAGTATGTGTATGAGTATTAGTAATGGTGAAGGTGAACTGTTGCAAAACTGTGTCCGGTTGCTTGCTTAAGAATTTTATCCTCGCTCACTCTGACCTATCTGGATGCAACTCTAGAAGGAGTGTAAATTGTGTAATGTGTTAATTACCCTATTAAATGACTGACCAAGGACTACTGGGGACGGGTAATAAAAGCTGGCCTGGCTCCTCTTGGCCTTGTGTAGAGGAATTGAGTGGTTTCTGTTCTTGTTTATCCCCAGCAGCTCAGTTACATAGACTTCATGCTGTCCTTAGGTATGCATGTTAAGACAAGCATCAGTAGCTGCTGGAAGACCATCAACTCAATGAATGAACACATAAGCTTCTGGTCTTCCAGCAGAAGGGTCTGTCACAGACACATTTTTAAGTTAGATATACAGTATAGAAACAGGGCCTTCTTCCCACCGAGTCCGTGCCGATCAACAATCATCTGTACACTAGTTCTATGTTATCCTTGTCTTAGATCCTCCACACTAGGGGAAACTTACATAAGCCTTCCACACTCCAAACACATACAGGTTTGTAGGTTAATTGGCTTCAGTAAGTTGTAAAATTGTCCTTAGTGTGTGTAGGTTAGTTTACGGGTGATCGCTGATTGGCGTGGAATCGGTCGGCCAAAGGGCCTTTTTCCGCACTGTATCTAAAGTCTAAAATATCGCTAAAGTCCAAAGTCTAAAGTATGATCATTGATGAACACTCTAATATGGTGACACTAAAGAAACTGAAGCAAATGGTTGACAGTTGAAGCCTCCAAATCAAAGTTGAGCACACTAAAAAAATCTTTATTTTTTGTTAGCATCAGTGATTCACCTACAAACTCACAACACATATAGAATAAGCAGGATATTAAAATGTAAAAGGCCAAGTACATTCTGCTGAGGAATTACACAATCATTTGTTGACTAGACTGGGTTTAATTAATGGAAACAAATTATGTCCAAATAAAAGCTTTCTTGATTAAGAAAAGCATTCTCAGTCCCAATGGGGTTTGGTCTATTCTCTCATCAGGGGTTCTGGTTTTCTCCACAATGCCCTTTAGCAGTGAAAAACCATATGTTGTGAGTACATGAGGGAAGGCTGTCTTCAATGAAGTACACAGGATTGCTGGGTTACTGCAGGTGTGACCTTTTGCATCAGTTACAAATAAATACTGAGCTCTGTCAGCCTGTTTGGGCACATGTAAATAAAATCCACCCACACTGGTGGAAAGAGAGTATAAAGGTACTCCAATTGTCCTGGTGAATATTTATCTTTCCATTCAAATCTTCAAAATCAACTCTTTTTTAAAATGCTATTGCTATTTGTGGGTTCTTGTGGGGAACAAAACACTAGTGACGTTTGATAACATTAAAATAATAACCACATGAAAACGCTGTCTACATTGCAAAATGATTTCCTTGGCTGCAAAGTGTATTGGGATAAGCTAGGAAAATGACAGAAGTCTGCACTGTGACATTGGATTCCATTGAGTGTCTAAAAGGACATTGCGGGTGCCTGCAGGCTTGTTTCTACTGTAGCACAAGGCTAAACTTCAGCCACACCCAGCAATGCCAAGCTTCCGTTTCATTCAGTGCTGAAAGGGCACAGATCTGAGGGAGCAATGTTGTGCCATTCAGGCAAATAAATTGACACTTGAAAGACATACAGGGCAAATGTTTTTACACAGAGGGTGGTGAGTGCCTGGAACTTGCTGCTGGGAGTGGTGGTTGAAGCAGATACGTTAGATACAGCATTCCCAGCTGTGATGCACCTGGTATCATGCTTTATTTGGAGAATTTGTAGGAATTGGTAAGAAATTGACCACCTCACTGTGGTTAATGGTGAAATTATACTGATAATACTTTTGATGTTCTGAATAAGGGTCCCGACCTGAAAGATCACCCATACATGTCCTCTAGAGATGCTGCCTGACCTGTTGTGTTCGCCCAGCACTTTGTGTTCAATGCAAGATTCCAGCATCTTCAGCTCCTTATGTCTATACTTTGGATGTTGATTTGTCCTGCCCTGTATTTAGGTTCCTGCCACTGACATTGCCTTTACAACCTTCATGCAGTTTAAAATTATTCATTCTCAGGATGCAGGCAAGCCAAAACATTTATCAACCGTTCCATACAACTGCTTTCCCAACCACTGCAAAAAGGAGTAAAGCATCAACAACATTGATTTGGGACTGGAGTGGTCAGACCTGGCAAAGAGTGGATAGGTTCATGGTTCACTTTCAGTGAAATTAGCCTTTCAAGAGCTGTTTATTTATTTTTCAGTTTAAAGCAAGTTTGCAATCTGTCATGAAGGGACTGCTTGTCCACTGCAATTTATTTCAAGTTTCGAAATCTGTCATGAGTGGTCTTTTCTCTTAGTTGTTTCCTCGCAGACAAAATGGATGCACCACCACCCACAGAACCACTCTCACAACTGATGCATTTCATTGAAATGCTACCAGTATCACCAGATAACATTGGTATTACCAGAGTTGGCTCACTCAGTTTGTGTTACTGTAACATGGGACCCCATTTGTTGTGACCAAAGATTTTAATGTGCCCGCCTGCCCACATAAATGCCCTAAAAGGTGTGTGTGTACATTAAAGCAGAGTTAATCTGAAGAGTTGGATCAAAGTATGTAGGAAGGAACTGCAGATGCTGGTTGAAACCGAAGATAGACACAAAATTCTGGAATAACTCAGCGGGACAGGCAACATCTCTGGAGGGAGGGAGTGGGTGACGTTTCTGGTCAAGATCCTTCTTCAGATCAGTCGGGGAAAGAGAAACGTCGATATCTCTCGTTTCCCTTTCCCCTGACTCAAGTCTGAAGAGCAGTGTCAACCCGAAATGTTACCCATTCCTCTCTCCAATGTAGGATCACAGGTTCGGCAGGTGAATGGATGGGAAAGGTTTGTAGGGAGATGGGCCAAGGAGGGTAGTTGGGCCAAAGGGTTGGTTTCCATGCCGTATGACTGTGACTATCACTGTGCAGCCATAAATGATCTGGCATTCAATTGATTTTAATTCTCTTTTTTACACAGTTTCCAATTTTAGCATCAATGGAACAATAAGAAATGATGAATACAATAGAAATGAGAGCATATGTTTTCTTATTAGCAAATGGCAATGACTTGAACAAATCCTCAGCTTTAAATTCCTTTTAACATAGAGTTCTACTCTTATTTTAGTGGGCTCACACATGGTTAATAGTTTTTTTTTTAATCTAGTACTACACTGAAATAAACAGACATTTGAGAGTGTGCCATGTCACACTTTTACGACTAGTGCTATTTAATTAACTTCCAAACCATTTCTCTAGTTGATTTGAATTGCCAGTTGTAACCTGAGCAAGATAATGAACTCCACAGTGCAGAATATGCCCAATCTATGGTTAAATGCAGCAACAAATGATGTCTTAAATGCATATATTTCCCGACAGTTCCAGAATTCTTCCCTCCTCTCTGAAATGGCTGGTTCAAACCATGTCCGACTCAGTGCTAGAGTCTGCCTTCATCATCAAGCTTGATATGAATCTCCATTGCAAGCCTCCCACTGATCACTCGCACAGAACTCTATCTCCTTGCACACGCCAGACAGACAACTTAATACTTCCAGGAATACGAACTGCCTTGGGACAGCCCTCGTTATAAACAGTGATCGACTCTGAATGCAATCTCGGTCTGAGCCAAGGCAGATGGTCAAATAAACGGGGCCACAGGTTATTCTGCAATGGTCGGGAGAAAACAATACTGAAAGTTGGCTCGTATATCTATTTGGTTGATCAAAATGTTATTGCGTCAAGAAATGCATAGATTATTTAAATGGCTTTCCATTGTGGGGTTACTTGGCAAGTGGAAATATTTCAAGCAAACTGTGGAGAAAGCAAATATTTTCAAAATACATGATGTTCTGTTGTTCCCCCAGTGTAATTGGTTCTGGGGCTGCACCAAACTGCTGTGAGCATAATAACTGAGTTAATCCAAAGGGTTTCTCACAAGGCAGGCACTCATTTCCACTTTTCTAAGTACTTTGTGAGAGTGAATTGCTACTTAATATTGTAAAGCTCAAAAAAACATCATGCATCCCCTTAGTTGCTCCATAACCCAAAGGTTCTAACCCAAAGCTGGTTCTAAGTGTTACTATTAAATTGCCACTGTTCCACCATTATTCTCACATAAGCTATTTCATTGATTTATGCAGTGTGATGAAGAAGTAATACAAGGCTGCTGCCATGTGTCGTGTCTTGATAGTAACGTCTGACATGCCTGTTGAGAGGAGAGATGCAACAGAAAGTCAATGATAAAGTTTAAGGTACTTCGCTGGTACTTTCTGGGCAGTGGGCAGGTGCTATAGACCTGCACGGGAAGGTAGACGCTCCCGCCCCCACGAGTCTCGGGCAGATGGGGCTCGTCAGCCTGGGAAGGCGGTCCATCTAGGAGAGGGAAAACTCTGATTTAAAACCTCCACTGCCTTGTGGTCATATCCAGTCATGGAAAAGGCTCCAGGAGTAAACCTCAAGAAAATATGGAGACGGACCCCCTAAGGCAGTTCGTCATTGTCTACAACCTCGCTCTGGCAGCTCCTGCGACGGCGCTGGTGCCAAACTGTAACGGCCCTGCTGTTCCTTTGGATCGATCAGCGATGTGGAGAGGGGGGGACATGCTGCATGGGCAACAGCCTGTCCTCCATATGACATCGCCTAGGCTTGCATCCGACCAGGATGCATCACATGTGGTTCAGTCATGACCGAGGGGGGCCCTACTACTTCGCTGATATTCTGTTAAATTGGAGACCTTTGAGCCTGGTTTGAATGTTTTCCAAACATACCAAGTTATTTCTATTCTCTGAACTGCAAACTCAAGTCCTTAAGAACTAAAAATGGAAATGATCTGTTGCAACACTGACAGCATAACAGAGGAGCTCCTGCTCCTAGTCACGCATAGCAACTAGCAGCCAATCACAAGAGTCTGTCTAATGGCAGGGGGAGCTGTTGATCCAACATGGCTTCAACGTGGACTATAGATAACTTGGGAATGGAAACAGCATCACATTTTAATGATATCTAAAATTAGAGTTTGCAGAACTAGATACATAGAGCACAAAGAGCAGATTAAAATGTTTAACACTATCAACCCCTGGGTTTCTTGTAGGAAAGATAACATTTCTCATTCAAACCAATATAGTCCAAATTTCAGATTCACCTTATGTGTTCTTGGCAACATTGATGATGCTCTCTCATGTAACTGAATGGAATACCTCATGCCTTATATATAACTACTCTACCTGGAAGGTAAAAGAAATTGATCTGCTCTGACCAGATATAGCTATTGTTTAAGAAAGAACTGCAGATGCTGAAAAATCGAAGGTAGACAAAAATGCTGGAGAAACTTAGCGGGTGAGGCAGCAGCTATGGAGAGAAGGAATAGATGACCTTTCAGGTCGAGACCCTTCTTCGGATATAGCAATTGTATCTCTTGTACAGCGACAAAACTCAACAAGCCAACATAGAGAGAAACCTTACTAGTATTTATTTGCATTTTTCCTGGAGAAAAATGGTGGGTAATGAAGGGTGAGGTTGGGGGGGGGGGGGGGGGGGGGGGGGTTGGAAGGGTGTGGTAACATTTTGCAAACTCTCATTCTTCACGTGGTCATGCTTGCCATTCTACACATCTTCAAATTCAATGCTCTTGCACATAAGATTTTATTCTTAAATCCTGGGTCAAAACTCATTGTCTCAACAATTCAAAATCTTTCTGCAATCTATAAATGAATGTTATAGAGTCATACAGCATGGAAACAGGCCCTTCTGCCTAACTTGCCCGTGCCAACCAACACACTAGTCCCACCTGCTTGCATTTGGCCCATACCGTCCAAACCCATCCTATCCATTTACCTGTATAAACGTTTCTTAAATGTTGCAATAGTATCTGCCTCAACCATCTCCTCCAGCAGGTCGCTCCATTAACCCACCACCCTTTGAGTGAAAATGTTACCCCTCATGTTCCTATTAAATCGTTCCCCCCACAACTTAAACGTATGTCCTCTGGTTTTCGATTCCCCTCCTCTGGTTCAAGAGACTCTGTGCGTTTACCTGATCTATTCATCTCATCATTTTGTACACAAATGATCACTTTGCCTCTGATGAGAGAAGGCTGAGGACCTGTTGCTGGCAACTTCCCTGGCAGAGATTTGCCAGCTCTCATCAATCAAACCAACTCCTGCTCTCCCAGGAGGATACTGTCAATGGAAACCACGCCAATCACATAAATCCTCACTACATTGAATGTAGTTTTACAAATAACTTCATACACATGATCATTCCATGTAGTCACCCTGGGAAATGGCAAAGATCCTTTTCAAGTCATTTTGAAATATATTATAGATTGTGACTTTACCTTAATGTATCATCTTCAAGTGTATGGCCTGTTTTAAAATCTGTCTCTGAACACGATTCTTGAATACATTTCAATCTTAAAGCTGTTTCTGTATTCGAAGCATGGCTTCTTCCCTCTATTGAAAAGCCAAACTCGTGTTGGATTAGTTTCATAGGCAACAAGTTCAAAAAACTCCCAGCATGTGTTAACCTGGTGGACAGCGAATACATGAATTACCTCCTCTATTTAGTCAGAATCTCAGTTTTATTCCAAAGATTAGTCAACTTTATTTTTGCTTGTTTAGCCAAGTATTTTACTGCACAGAGGTTTCTTGTCTTTTGCCAGAGAGTCTAGATTGTTATCATCATATGGAGTTGCACTCAATAAAGAAGGAATATTTTATGTGATATCCCATCTGCTATACATCCCAAAATGTTTCACTGCCAATGAAGGATTTTTGAAGTATATTCCATTCAGTATTGTAGCATTAACTCATTGTATACACACAAGGTAATTACATGGCAAAGAATTAAATGATTAGGCAATTTGCTTGACTTACATTGGTTGAGCAGTAAATGTTCTCAGGAACATTTGAGAAATTATTTTCTCCTTCGGGGTCTTTTACCTGAGAGTGCAGTTGTTTTAAGGCAATTGAACCATCCTACCAACAACTGGTGAGCAGTCCTGGAGACTCTTGGATTATCTTTGATCGGACTTTACTGGACTTTAACTTGCACTTAAACGTTATTCACTTTATTCCCTTGATCATGTACCTGTAAACTGTGGATGGCTCAATTGAAATATTGCATTGTCTTTCTGCTGACTCGTTGGCAAGCAACAGGTACACATGACAATAAACTAAACTCAACTCAGCTCAACTCAGATGTGGCCATAATTAAATATCTCAACTGAAGGGAACCTGAACTCAGGACATTATGGCCCAATGTCACCCACATATACTAAAGCTGGTGACAGTAAAACAGTACAGGAAGAAACTGCAGATGCTGGTTTAAACCGAAGATAGATATAAAACGCTGGAATAACTCAGCATCTCTGGAGAGAAGGAATGGGTCACGTTTCAGGTCGAGACCCTTCTTCAGATTGATGTCAGGGGATAAGGAGATACATAGATAAGGATCCGGGGAAGAGGGAGATACATAGATAAGGATCTCCCTCTCCCCTGACATCAGTCTGAAGAAGGGTCACGACCTGAAACGTCACCCATTCCTTCTCTCCAGAGATGATGCCTGTCCCTCTGAGTTACTCCAACATTTTGTGTCTAAGTGAGAGTAAAACAGTGTTAGACTGGTGGTCTTGGGTGGAGGTGGTCCAGTCATACCACAATATAGTACAGAGCCCAAAGATCACGTTTGAAGCACCTGGTTAACATAAAGCTGATTAAAAATTGGAGCCAGTTTTTTTTTTTACATTAATTACCTCGTCCAAAGAGTAGGAAGATTTATAAAGCTTTTCCAGTAAACAAAACATGTAACATTTCTTTTATTTCAAATACCTGGGCGTGCACATTTCCGAAGATCTTTCCTGGTCCCAGCAGACTGATGCAATTATAAAGAAAGCACATCAGCGCCTCTACTTCCTGAGAAGACTACGGAGAGTCGGTATGTCAAAGAGGACTCTCTCGATCTTCTACAGGTGCACAGTAGAGAGCATGCTGACTGGTTGCATCGTGGCTTGGTTCGGCAACTTGAGCGTCCAGGAGCGGAAAAGGATGCAGAAATTTGTGACCACTGCCCAGTCCATCATCGGCTCTGACCTCCCACCATCGAAGGAATCTATCGCAGTCGCTGCCTCAAAAAGGCAGCCAACATCATCAAGGACCCACACCATCCTGGCCACGCACTCATCTCTCCGCTACCATCGGGCAGAAGGTACAGGAGCCTGAAATCTGTTACATCCAGGTTCAGGAACAGCTTCTTCCTCACAGCCATCAGGCTGTTAAACTCACCAACAACAGACTCTGAACTGTAATAGCCTATTGCACTTTATCTGCTTATTTATGTGTATATTGAACTGAACTGTTCTGCATTTTTTTGGCTTACAATATTCTGTTGTGTTGCAGCAAGCAAGAATTTCATTGTCCTATCTGGGACACATGACAATGAACTCTTGACAACTTATTTTCCGAAAATAAATGAAAAATTACAGTATACTTACAATGCGACACATCATTTAAATTCTATTTTCCTAAGTGTTGGAAGGGATCTGCCTTCATCAGATATTTAAAACAAGTGTTTATTTACGATAAAATACTGATAATCAATCCGAATATTCGTGGATCCCAGTCATTTGACATCTGGTGTGGATTTCTATGCTCCCTATTGCACACAGGTTCCTGTGCTCCCTTTAAATTTGTAGGGTTTCAGCTCCTGTCCTCCTTTTAAACTTATTGGGTCATTGGTTCCTGCACCCCCCCCCCCCCCCCACCCCCCCACCCCCCACCCTAGAATCTCACTGGGATTTGTTTCCCACACACCATTTAAATCTACCAGGGCTTCAGTTACTGCATTCCCTTTAAACTTACTAGATTCATGAGAAAATGTATTACTCCACCGTGTAACATCAAAAGAAAAGTGAATTAAAAGTGTATTGCAGTTCTAATAGAAATAACGTCCAAGAGGTGTGAAAATCTGCTGCTCTGGCACCACCTGTGTCCTGAGCGTATTGATTTAACACAGTTTTACTGTAGTTACAAATCACTGTAACCACAATTGAACACTTGCTGTGATCATTCAAGAATAAAATACTGCAGATGGTGAAAACCTCTAATAAGAACCGAAAATGATTGAAACACTCAGCTGGTCAAGCAGCAGAGTTAATGTTTTTAATTGTTAACTCTCATTCTCTCTATATAAATACAGTAAGAGAGTTATACAGCAAGGAAACAGGCCCTTCAGTCCAAATGGTCCATGCCAACTAAGTTATCAACCTCAACGTAGATTATCTACCTCAACCTTTTCCTGCATTTGGCCCAAATATGTCTCAGGCTTTCTGATTTATGTATCTATCTAAATGTCTTTTAAATGTTGTAATTGTACCTCTATAGATTACTCTGGCAACTTGTTCCATACACCCTTCAACCCTAGGCTGACACAGTGGTAGCGTTGCAGCCTCACAGCGCCAGAGTCCCAGGTTCAACCCTGACCTTGGGTGCTGTCTGTATGGAGTTTGTACGTTCTCCCTGGGACTGCATGGGTTTTCTCCAGGTGCTCCGGTTTCTTCCCACATTCCAAAGATGTGCAGGTTTGTAGGTTAATAGACTTCTGTAAAAAATGTCCCTTGTGTGTAGGATGTGAAAGTGGGATAACATAGAAACCATGTACAGGTAATCGATGGTCAGCATGGACTCGGTGGGCCGAAGGGCCTGTTTCAATGCTGTATCTCCAAAAAAAAAAAGTTGTCCCTAAATGTCTCCTGACAAAACAGAATTTTCTGTTTTTATTTGATAGAATTAATAGGGCCCCACTTCAAATTCTACATTGCAGAGTCTACAATATCAGGTTTCTACAGTTCGGCCTGGCCTGGCCATCCCACCAAACATACTGCTACATCTGGGGACTCTGTCATCTCTCTCACCACTCCCAGTGTTTCTAATCTCCACCTCAGCTGTGTCTGGAGTCTCTCACCTCCCTCTAGGACACTTCTGGGTTTGCCTTCTGCCCATCTAATCTTACAATCCATCCTGTGTAGGAAAGAACTGCAGATGCTGGTTTAAATCGAAGGTAGACACAAAATGCTGGAGTAACGCAGCAGGGCAGGCAGCATCTCTGGAGAGAAGGAATGGGTGACGTATCGGTTGAGTCCGAAGAAGGGTCTCGACGCGAAACATCACCTATTCCTTCTCTCCATAGATGCTACCTGTCCCGCTGATTTACTCCAGCATTTTGTGTCGACCTTACATTCCATTCTCATCTATTATCTGTAAGGGGCCACTTGAGTGAAACTAGTCACATCCTGGAATGAAGCAATGAATTACCGTGCACTTAGGGATGAGTAGAGTAAAGCAATACTTACTGGATTAAAATATACCACAGACATTATTTAATGGCATGAATTGTAAGTTTTTAATGTATAAAATTGGGGTCTGTACTTTAAGCTATGACTATCACTCTAGTAATTGGGGAATTGGTATTGAACAGAATTTTTGAATTCATCAAGTTAGGTTTGAGATTTTGGATTCATATATGGATCCAAAACAATATGAAAAATGCATTAAATAACACGTCAAACATATAATATGGGGATAACCACAGCCCAAATTCCCCCAAATTATATATTTTTGCAAAGATAGACACAAAGTGCTCAGTAGGTCTATTTTGGTTGGAATATTAGACCAATATACGCATGAAACTAAAAACAGCAATGGCTTCAAGCAAGTGTTCTTGTCAACAGCATAGAAGTCAGGTTAAAATTCAAGAGATTGATGCAAAATATAGCAGGTCAGACAGCATCCCTATAGAAAATGGATAGGTGATGTTTCGGGCCAGGACCCTTCTTCAGACCTATCCATTTTCTCCAGAGATCCTGCCGAACCCGCTGAATTACTCCAGCACTTTGTGTCTATCTTTGGTATAAACTGGCATCTGCAGTTTCTTGCCTCTACATCCTACCTTGTTTTGCAGTTGATTTTGCTCAGTATGACAGTGCTTGGATGCTTTCAGTCAGTTACTGGCTACAGTAACCGCCCCCAGGGTGAGACTCTTCCTTAATTATGCTGGTGGCCTTGCTGAGACAGCATGAGGTGTAGATGGAGTTGATGGAAGGAAGGTTGGTTTGTGTGATGGTCTGAGCTGCATCCGGAATGATTCTGGTTTTCAAACTAAGGATAGTTTCACCCAGAAGGATCGGACAATTTGAAAATCAGAAATTAAAAGTGAAGACTTTATGCAACATTATAGGATTAATATTCATACTGAACACAAATGGATAAAGTAAAAACAAATGAACAGATTAAGTAATTGCAGATATCTGGAGTTTTCTCAACAAAATAGATCAACTAACATTTTAAAAACTGGGAATAACAGGTTTATATTTGGTGTGAGCATTAAGGAGTGAAGCCAAATTAATAACAATATAGATCAGCATTATGTACCTTAATGTGAAACAGGTCCAGGGGACTGAATGTTACGTTCTGTATCTTTCTTACATTCTGGTGCAAAAACTGGCCCATGAATCACATTGGTCTCTTGCAGTAAAAATCCAGTACTTTCATTTCCATTACGGATGCCACTCTTTGTAGTTGAGCAAAATATCAATCGCTGCTCTAGAAGTGATGTCGTTTCATTATTTGGTTACATTTCTGTACAGAAGGACATTAACATATGTCTGTAAACAAATTGTTCGCAGTGACAGAATGCAATTAAGCACAGCACAATCACCAGCCTCTAACATTCCCCTCCACACCTGCCCAGCCACACGCGCACACACACACACATGCACTCGCATTTACACAGATACTCACACACACTTACACACACATGCCAGTGAGCTACACTGCATTGTACAGCTGCATACTGTAATGAAATCATAAATCTGAGAAGCCTAATATCAATTCCTTAAATTGAATCAAGCTCTCTTCAATCAGGTCATAGCTGCTTTTTCTTTAATTAGTAAGAATGCTATCCCTATTTTTTATTTGAATGGCTGTCCAGAGCATTCTTTAAACAGCAGTGAACAAATGAAGCTTGATGCAAGGGTGTAGCTCCAGCAAGTTGTTTTGTAGAATATTAAAAGCTAAAATTGTGTAAATTATTCGTTAATATTTGCATTAACTCTGGTTGGTTACAATCTAAAGAATAAACACCTACAATTGAGGTCAGAAACCAATAAGTTTTCAAGCTTGTGCAGAATCAACCATAGCAGAACAAAATTAGTTCAGCGACCTTCATTGGCCCAGTCCGATTTGTTCAACTGACAAGCTCTGATCTTCGTGGGTGGTGTGCGCTGTGGGTTGGGATGGGAGAATGTGTTGTTGGAGACTAGATGTTGGTGTGTGAGGCATTGATTTTTTTCCAGCCTCACTGGCAAGCTGATTCACGAGTTGGAAAGCTGAGGGTCAGTATGTTTGGTAACGTCTGTTCCACTGTGCAAGGTGCAGCTGGTTCTGTGCCCAGCTCTTGCACAGTGGTTTCTGGCTCTGTTAACATTACAGAGGTCTACTGCCGGTCGAGCAGTCAGTCAGTCAGTCAAGTTGACGAGACTTGAGGGGCCAGTGGCTAAATAGACTGAAGAGAAGTAGAAGAAACTGCTTCAAAAACAAGACATGGCCCTCCGTTCCTGACATATCCACGTGCCTATCTAAAAGCCTCTTAAATGCCACTATCAAATCTGCCTCCACCACCACCACCCCTGGCTATGCGTTCCCGGCACCTACCATCCTCTGCGCAAAAAACTTGCCCCGCATTTCTCCTTTAAATTCTGCCTCCCTCAATTTATACCCATGCCCTTGAGTTTTTGATATTTCCACCCTGGCAAAAAAAGTTCTGATTGTCTGCACTCTATGCCTCACATAATTTTACACAGCTTGAAAATTCCTTTTATATTGCAGAAATTATTTTATTTCATATATATTAAAATATAGGGTAGTTACAAAGCTGAGTCACATCCTGAAACAACAGCAGAATGTATGGATTGTTTCACTCAACAAAGCAGGGGTTGTGTTACCACTTCAGATAGGTTTGCTAAAAGTAATGCACTTCTTGAAGAGCCGGGATGGATTTATGAAAAGCTAAATAAATCAATAACCCGCTCGGCACCCATCATAGGCAACACATGTTCACGTTCCACAACTGCAAAGGGGTCCATGTAAAGTACTTCAATCAGGTCATTTCTGCTTTGCCTTTAATTAATGATTGGAAGCAGATGTGTCTCTAGAGAAAGGTGCAAATCAGGGAGAAATTGAATACATCTGATTGCAGGAAAATAACAATCGCTTTTTGGAAATAACTTTTATCAGGCGCACATATTAGAATGAAAAACAAAACAGCCTCAGGTAGTTCGACAAAAAGTCCAAAGCTCACTGGTGGGTCTGCAGAGAGCATCCTTAAACAACAGTTGGCTTGGATGATTGTGGCAACTGAAAGTAGGAGTTAGGTCTGCTGAGCAATCCTGGGCAACAAAGGGAACCTGACATTATTAGTGAAAAGACAATCGGCTTTTAATGGAGCATCTGTTCTTATATTTATGTTGTGCTGAGAGGACAAAATGTGGCAGCTACTGCCATCTGGACTCAATAAGCACCTGCTAGGATAGCCTGCTGGGGTAATCCCCAAGGAATTTAAATAGGCCTTCAGCAAATATTAAGTTGGTGCAACTCAAAGAGGAGCAATTCAGATAATAACTCTTCTTGGTGATGCAGTGATGTAGCGCAGTATTATATGAGACACCTTTCCCTTGTCAAAACCTTCAATTCTCTGTCCCAGGTAAGGATGTATGAGAATAATGTTCCAGAGATAAACTCCATCATTTCTTACTGAGTACATCTGTTTTGTAAAAAGAAATTGATCCACAATTCTAAAATATTTTCATATTTTGTTAAAAGAATAGAGGCTTAAAATCATGAGAGGAATAGATCAGGTTGACGTACAGAGTCTCTTGCCCAGAGTTGTGAAATCAAGAACCAGAGGGCATACGTTTAAGGTGAAGGGGGAAATTTTTTATAGGAATCTGAGGGGTAACATTTTCATATAAAGGGATGTGGGTGAACGGAATTAGCTGCCGGAGGAGGTAGTTGAGGCAGGGACTATCGCAACATTTCAGAAGCAATTAGATAGGTACATGGATAGGACAGATTTAGAGGGATATGGGCTAAACGCTGGAGAGTGGGTCTATTGAAGATGGGACATGTTGATCGGTGTGGGCCTGTTGGACCGAAGGGCCTGTTTCCACATGTATGACTATGACTAATAATTACCAGTTCTAAAAACACAGCAAGGTGGGCTTTTGATTTATAGATTTGACAGTCGTCTGTGCTGCATTTGATCAGAAATTTATTTCCTCAATGTTGAGTAAGTGATTAATTATTGATCAATTCAAGGCATAATTAGGTGACGTATAGAGTCACACAGCATAGGAACCGACTCTTCAGCCCACTAGCTCCAGGCCAACCATCTTGTATCCATTTACACTATTCCCACATCAATCCTTCTTTGCTAATTTCCTTTTACTAATAATAATAATAATAATAATATATCTTTTATTGTCATTGCACGTCAGTGTGCAGTTCCACTGATGTACAAGAAAGGTAAATAAATACAATACATAAATAAACAAGCTGAATTGATTGACGTGACCATCTGAGGGAGACTGTCAGTCTAATCACCACAGTCCTATAAACTCATCCCAGTCACTTGCATATCAGGTGCAAATTAAAGTGGGCGATTATTCAGCCAACTCACACGTTTTTGGGAAGTGGAGGGAAACCAGAGGAAACTCAAGTGGTCACATGGAGAATGGGTAAATTCCATGCAGACCGGCCAGCAGGTCAGGATTGAACTGGATCGCCGGAGCTATGAGGCATCAGCTCTATTAAGTTTGCCCAAGTACCACCACCTGCTGAGATTTTTCTTACAGGTTCTGTTCAGTTCCAAACTAATCGAGTCTGTAAAACGTAAAATGATGGAGAAAAATATTTTCATTTTGTTGGAACGGCGGTGCCATGTAGGGGGCAGCATGGTTAGCGCAGCAGTAGAGCTGCTGCCTTAAAGCACCAGAGGCCCGGGTTCAAAATCATGAATATGGGTGCTGCCTGCACGGAGTTTGTACGTTCTCCTCGTGACCTGCGTGGGTTTTCTCTGTTTGCTCCCACACTCCAAAGACATAGAGGTATGTAGGTTAATTGGCTTCAGTAAAATGGTAAATTGTCCCTAGTGTGTAGGATAGTGTTAGTGTACGGGGTGATTGCTTGTCGGCAGGGGCCTGGTGGGCTGACGGGCCTGTTTCTGCGCTGTGTCTCTAAAATAAACTATACTAAACTATTCCTGAACTAATGAATTTGATATAAGAGGATGGGATGCAGGTGAGATGGACAACACCAGTATCTTTGCCCTATTCCTCATTGTCCTTGAGAAGGTGATGATGGGCTGTTATCTTGAAATGTTTATGGTGAGGCACCCTCTCTGCACACTTGGATCAGGACCTTCTGTGCCTGAACGAGGTGATGGTAATGGATCAGTGATACATTTCCATGTCAGGGTGGCGAATGATGGAGGGAAACTTACTGTTGGTGATGTTTCCATGTGGCACCACATGGAAAATTAGACAGATCGTGCGGTTATGGCCAGGCCCAATTTGTCCTGTGATTCACCGTCGGCAAATACCTGGGTAATTTCAATCCCAGCATTGTTGGATAAGTGCCAGCGTTTTAACTGAATTTTGTAATTTATAAGTCGTATATTGTAAATTGTGCCATCACAGTTTTGTCATTGCATCAACAAAATGATTGTCTTTGCCAAACGTGCTGAAGAAAGTTTACCGTTCAGGTAAATAACATGAGTGCAATCCGAGCTGCGTAATCCGAGTCCCACAATGGATGCAAGATCCCAGATAGCCACATACCACCGCGCACTGCCAAGCTGTGGCTGAACAATAATATTTTCATGTATAGTGCAAGCATACCTGAAAATATTATGTGGACTCTGCACACTCTAAGTAGCCTGTTCATATCAGAGAATATTTCACAGGAACTCATGGCACATGCACTATTGTTTATTTAACTTTAACTTAGTCTCCATGTGGATTGGATGAAGCATTGACAGTCCAGATCTTTTATTGTCTTCTGGAAGTCGGTATCATCAGTGATGCTGGTAATCACCATCCCTTTCCCGATAAGGAGTATAATGCTTACTTCCTAACGGGTAACTAGAACCTACTTAATTGAACATGTCTAGCTGGGCCATATGGTCTTCAGGAGTACTTGATTTTTAAAATCTCTCCTCTGCAAATATTCAGGAATCCCTGCGTTTCTTTCAACATAGGCCTTGTGCTCTTTGATTGCCTTTGCTCCAACATTTAGGTTTAGTTTATGCAAGGATTCTGAGCATATGTGAGGCAGCAACTCTACCGCTTCACCATTGTGCTGCCCATGCTGTGCACAGTGCCACCAATTACATTTATATCATTTTAAAACAATATTAAAAGTGGAGCAGTTCCCTGCTTGATGAATAAATGCTTGCTACTGAGTTTATAACTGAAAACATCCAGCCTGGATTAGAATAGATAGCATCAATTCCTATGTATAAAAAGGAGCCTGCATTCATGAAGTGCCTTTCACAACTCACGGATGTCCTGAAGCAGTTTAAATTCAATAAAGAGCTTATGAAGTGTAGTCACTGTGGTAGGACATGTGGCAGCACTGTGGTGCAATCAGCAGCAAAGATTCCACGATATTCACATCCCACGCGACTGGTACAGTAAGTCCAGGCGGTGAGCCTGACATATGAATGTGATCATATACATTCTAGTGCACTCCAAGTAATCGTTTTATTTTAATGGTTGAATGTATCGTGCAGGCACAATGAGGTGATCCTAAGTGAATCATGCTGATCAGAGTTTTTAAGCAATGGCCTTTCCCAAAGGCATCTGTGATTTGAAATTCCATTGTGCAAATAATGAGGATGGTGTTGATGTCTGAACATGACCTTCAGATAACAACACCAACACTGAAACTACCTTTTACTTCCACATGTCAAACATCCCAATGTGAACGACTGCCAGCCATTGGCAAATGCAAACTTATCAAAACAGCATGATCTCAACCAGACATGAAGAACATTCATTTCTGTGTTGCTGTTGGGACAAGAAAGGAAGAAAGTTGCTTCCAAGGTGGGTTTCAGACGAACAGCAAATGGGGCAAAAATATGAAATGTTTTCAGAAAGAAAGCATGATCACGTCAGTAACAATTGATGCATTTTGCTCAAGGCTGCAGTTCAGCAGGTGTAGTCTGGTTATTTTGATGTTTTTCTTACAAAATGGTGTCTTATTTAGCCTGAAGTTACAACATCTGGCTTTAAAACATTCCTTTGCCAAGCATTGCAAAAAAGAGAAAAACTATTAACAGCTTAATTGTCCCATGACATGTCGCAAGAACACCCTTGACAACGCTGCCCGATTAATGACAAGGTGCCCTACAAGGGCCTGGAGGTACCTGCAATGGTGTTGCATTTAGTATAACAAAAATATCTTAACATGTAACCATAAGTGAAGTTATGGTGGCAGAAAGGAAATGACCCTCTGGAACAAAAGCTGAATATAAGTGGCTGCACTCCTTTTCGGTGCATTATAACAATCAAACCATATTAATTGCTGTTGGAATGTATGTATCCTTGAACAAGCAGACAATCACTGTCAAAAAGAATACCCGACTCAGAGTCTATAGAAGGATCCTGACCTGTAATGCCACCAATTCATGTTCTCCAGAGATGTTGCTGATCCACTGAGTTACTCCAGCATGTTGTGTCCTAAACTGCAGGAGGAACTCAATGGGTCAGGTTATGTTGCTCAGAAACTTCACTGAATATCTAAATGTGGAAAAACGGGGAAGTTGTTTCTGGTTCTGACAATAAAGGATACTTTGACTTTGACTTTGGTTCTGATATGAGCTGTTTCATGCCCGTGGAAAGGAGGATGCTTAATTGGATATCTCAAAGATGGAGAATGTGTTTGGGAGATACATCTCCAAGGACTTTTCAAAGAAATGGGAGGTGAAAAATGACGTTGTTTGCTGGGACAGGATGGTTATATTTTAAGGAAGAGGTTGTGGCAGCATACAGATGGCAACTGGGCCTGCATTAATCATTAAGAGCATGAGCTGACAGGACCAGGAAGAGAGGTTGGTGGTCAGCAGATGGGAGCAAAGACAAGGGAAGAAAGATTCGGGTCTTGTAGACTATGAGAGATAGACTCAGGACAGAATCTATGCAACTTATTCCTTGAGACACCTGTTTGGCTTCTGCCAGCATTGTGGGCTTGGTCAAAATTTATTTTATCTCTTCAGTCTGACTTCAGGCCTGATGCAGTGAGAGTGAAGTGTTATAAACAAAGAACTGCAGATGCTGGCTTATACCATAGACACAAAGTGCTGGCATAACTCAGTGGGTCAGGCAGAATCTTTGGAGAAAAAGGATGGGTGATGTTTTGGGTCGGGATACAAAACGTCACTCATTATTTTTCTGTAGAGATGCTATCTGACCCACTGAGTGACACCAACACTTTGTGTCTATCTTTAGTGAAGAGTTGTTTTCTTTCAGCTTTTGAATCTCGCACTGGTCAGCTGCCAAAACCACATTCTTCCCCAACCACGTGTCCTTGCCCACAAGCATCTGTTGGTCTGACTCTGGCCTGCTGCTCCCCCAGAGGATGATCTCTCGGCCACTGTGCCTTGTTCTCTGGAATTCCCTCCCAAACCCTTGGCTTCACATCCCTCTCCTCAAACATCCTCTTTCATAGCTCCTGACATTCATCAATCCCCTTTCAAAGAGCTCTGAGACATTCCTTCATGTGGGCAAGCCAGATAAATGAAAGTAACTGCTGTGGGATTTGGAAGCAAGCTAAATACTTATTTTACAGTCTCAACACACCTGAGCCATTTATCTGCATTTGTGGCCCAAATAATTGAATCACAACCTATACTGCCATCTATGGATCATTTCTATAACTCACAAGACAAATTGGCAGTACACTATTCGTTCTCGAGTGCTGAAAATGTTCTGTGAATCGCCATTTGCTGGTAATTTATAACTTTGCAAAATTGCCTATATTTACATCTTGGGTCCTCGTTTGGGGTTAAGGATGACTTTGTTCCACTCAATTGATTAGTTAGGGTGTCAGGGGTTATGGGGAGAAGGCAGGAGAATGGGGTTCAGAGGAAAAGATAGATCAGCCATGATGAGGCCAAGATGGGAACTGTTGTTTCTTTCATAGATGGGGTAGGAGATTGCTGAAGGGGCAGGTCGGTGGATTGTTTGTGAGGTGGTGCCTCTTTTTTTCTGTTTATGCAGGGACTACACACTCTCAGTGCAAGGCCTTGCATTTGTCAACACCATCCCAACTTCTCCTGCTCCACTTTGAGTGATCAGATGTTTATTGCAAGCAGTCCATGTCAGAATGGGCTTAGGAGGGAGAGATAGATCAGCCATGATTGAATGACAGAGTAGACTTGATGGGCCAAATGGTCTAATTCTCCTCCTGTCACTTATGATCTTATGTCTCTAAAGCAAAGCGAGAGGAGTGATTGCTACCTTCCCAATAAACTATGAGCCTTACACTGGGTTTGAGGTCCTGAACTTTGACCCTTTCCTCTCAGGGCAATAGATTGTATTGGTACACTAAAGTCTACATTTGTGATTGTTAATGTTTGGTATCAAGTTCAAATTTCAAATTCAAATGTATTTGTCACATGCACAATAAGGTGCAGTGAAATTAATTTACCATATAACAATTACGGAACGGAAACAGGCCATCTCGGCCCTTCTAGTCCGTGCCGAACAAACATCCTCTTTCATGCAGCGTTACAATTCAAAAAGGACACAATACACAACATAATTCAACACAAACATCCACCACAGCATTCTTCACTGTGGTGGAAGGCATTACAGAGACTGGTGGACAGTAATGAACAATTTATCATCCTGTTAAGTTGGCTCTTGTGATGTTTTAACAATTTTCCATGCTGCGCTTAGTTCACATTCATTGCGCAGACCCAACAACTTCAAGCTATGAAATTAATTTCATTTGCTTGTCAGAAAGATATGATTATGTTAATTGGGATTGCAACTCAGACAGCAACTTGCTGGCGTTGGCATTCTATGGGGCATCGGCCTCTCACCTGAATCTGCTCTACCCACGAGCCCTATTTACCTCACCATTATTTCAATACTAAAATCTGGCCTCTAGTTCCATGGAAGTTAATGGGCAGGTTTTACAGCCTTATCACCAAATGCAAACCAGCTGTTAGTAATGGTATGCATTTAGGGAGTTTAACGACGTCCTTTACTGCCAATTAGAAGCATATTCTTTTAATGGTCTTTGCTTTGAAATGCTCAGATAAAGGGAACATTTTGCTTACCACAGGGCTGTTTACATTAGGTGCTTCAAATACATCGCAACAGCAAAGTGCAATCAGAGGTATTTGGCGTTCAAAAATGAAATTCCTTGTTTTCTTAGCCCAAGAGGCTGGCAGAATATGAATCTGGTGTAGGCTTCAAAGTAACATTTTTACAAGAGATTATAAAGGGAGGAAACTTTAACAGCAACATCTGCAACTGAATCTCTTCAAAGAGGCATGCTAAGGTAAAATTACACCCATACTGTTCTTATGAAGGAGCATTATATATAGTTATAAATGGTCAGAGTAATCTTACTATCTACACTGTAACCCTGAAGAACTTCTATATAAAATGCATTTTTGCATAAGATTTGAACAGATATATGGATAGGAAGGGTTATAAGGATAAGGGCAAAATTCAGGCATATTGATCTGGCCTAGAATGCCAACTTAATCAGCATGGATAAGTTGGGCCAAAGGGCATGCTTCCGGGTTGTGTAGCTCTGTAACTCAAGAATGCTAAACAGATAGGAAAGATTTTGTGCGAACTTCCACATAACTTAATTATTTCATTGAATCATTAAGGTCTGCGATTGCACATTCCTGGAATGCAAGAGTTCCCATTACCTTGCTTACCCAATCTCTTCCACATACTCTGGGGGAGTTACAAACACATACCAAAGAGTGAGAGAGACCCAGAAATTGGGTCAACTCAAGCCATGACTGTCACTGACAACTGTTGGGCAACAGTGGTCGTGCACAATTTTCTTCTTCTGGCCATTCAGCGCCTGGTTCAATGTCACGTTAGTTTGGACAAAGCTCAGTGCACATGGTCCTTGGAGAGATACATTGAGTTTCAATTTCATTGAGAGTTGATTTTTAATGTCAGAAATCCAACAAAGGTTTGCTCATTTCAAAGAATTGGCAATATTCCCTAGCTATTCAATTTCCTGCAAGTAATCTATCTAAATAGGAATTCACTATGGCCTGGAATGCAGATGTTGCACAAATGGTTGTAGAACTGATCATGGTGTGAGGAAAACAACAAGATAAAATTTCAGTTGATAACATTAAATTTTATCATAAATATTGTGACAAGGTGGCTGAGTACAGGTTCATTTTTGTTATATTAAAATATGTTTAAACAATTTTGTACTGATCCTTTTTTGATCAGTTAATGCAGTGGAAATGCTAATATATTTTTCCTGAATTGAGCAAAATTTGCACCAATTTGTTCACCACTTTGTTCCTGTGGCTTTCATATAAACGCTAATTTGTCCTGAACAAGGAACACCTTTAACTCACAGTTGTGAAAGGTGTGCTGGAACAGATTTGCCCTCCGTTATTAGGACGACAGATGGCACAATGGGCTAAGTGTTCGGCTGGCAACCGGAAGGTAGCTGCTTCGAATCCCGCTTGGAGTGCATACTGTCGTTGTGTCCTTGGGCAAGACACTTCACCCACCTTTGCCTGTGTGTGTCCTTGGGCAAGACACTTCACCCACCTTTGCCTGTGTGTGTGGATGTAATTATGTGAAGCACTTTGGGGTCAATGCAAGTTGACTAAAAATGTGCTATATAAATAAAGAAATTTAAAACATTTAATTTAGTCTGCAGATTCTGTACTTTCATGATATCACTACTCCATATCAGTATAGCTTCAATTAGGGCCAGATCAAATAAATAACAAAGCTAATAGACTGGGGTCTTTACCACAAAGTGGCTGAAATAATCTCATGTTACATAAAGTTTAAATTAGTACTGGGTTGAATTTTTGGCCTTGGAATGAGTGCACTGGAGAAATTGGAGTGTAAGACAGGTAGTACGTTCTATTGAATGTGTAAAATTCTAATTTAAGTTGCTGAAGGTAACGAGTCGTTTGGGCAGATATTGAAAACTTATTTAAACCCCACAAAATTTGAAAATCATTTTGTTCCATAAAAGGGTGTTGAACTGTGTATTGAAAATTTTAGGATTGAGATTGGCATCTATTTACAAGACCAAACTCTTAAGGGTCATATAAGTAAATAAGGTGTTTTTGCTTACGATTCAGGTTGTGTCCTATATGAATTATAGAAAGGCTCGAGGATCTGAATAGTTTTTCAGACCAACGTTCCTACAGACATAGGCACTGATTTCTGTTAATTATTCAATAATCTCATGTTTTAGTCAATCACTCATGGTTCTATATTTAACTTTCGAAAAATAAAAGGGAATCTTATTTAAGAATAAACACACACTGTTTGAAGAAGTGTCCCAACCTGAAATGTGCAAGTTCTTCAGAGATGCTGCCTGACCTGCTGAATTAATCTGGCACTTTTTTTTTCATATCTAAAACTCTCTTAAATGCCAGCATCGTATCTGCCTCCACTACCATCCTGGCAGCGTGTGCATGTAAACAAACTTAATTTACCCCTCCTTCGAGGCCCCATTAGATCTCAAGGCCCTAGGCTTAAGCCTATGAAGCCTCTACGTAAATCCGGCCCTGCTTTGAAGTTTGGCTCTTCACCACTGTGTCGCCACAATCACAATTTTGTACACTTCCATCAGATGTCCCCTCCACACTCCAGAGAAAACAATCCAAGTTTGTTCAAACTCTCCTTACAGCTCTTGCTCGAATCTAGGCATCATTTTGGAAAGCCTCTTCTGCAACAGTTCTAAAGCTTCCACATCCATCCTGTAATGGGGAAACCAGAACTGCACACAATGCTATAATGTACAGTAGCTTAACCAAAGTCCTATAAAGCAACAACATGACTTCCTAACTCCTATATTCAATGCCCTGGCCGATAAAGGGAAGCACACCGTATGCCTTCTTTACGATTCTGTCTACTTGTGTTGTGGTGTGTGTTTTTTCTGGATGGAGGCCTGTGATTAGTAGGATTATGCAGTGCCCCCATCCAGAAAAAACACACACACAACTCTCTGTTCTATGAGCAGTTCTGAATCCAAATGAGGAAGTGAACAGATCCCATACATCTTAATCTTTAAGATCAGCCTACCGTGAAGGACTTTATCAAATGCCATACTAAAATCCATGTAGACAAAACCTACTGCCTTACCCTTATTAAACATCTTCATCACCTCTTCAAAAAACCAGTCAAGTTTGTAAGACATGACTTGCCATGGACAAAGCTAAGAGTAAATCCTATTGGTAATCATTCAGCATTACTGCAGAGCAACTATTGAATTTATTGAATTGATTGAAAGATACAGCAATGGAAACAAGCCCTTCAGCCCACTGGGTTCACACTGACCATCAATCACTCATTGACATGAGTACTATGTTATCCCAGTTTTGTATCCATTCCCTGCACACCAGGGGCAATTTATAGAAGGCAATAAACCTACCAACGTCTTCTGGGTGTGGAAGACGGAGCACCCGGAGAAAACCCACAAGTTCCCGGGTAGAACGTGCAAAACTCCACACAGATAATACCTGAGTTCTGGATCGAACCCAGGTTTTTGCCGCTGTGAGGGAGCAGCTGCACAACTGTGCTGCCCAAATAGTTAACATTGATTACATCTGCTTTTTAAGTTAAAGGCACACTGTCAGAAGTAGCATCATTTAGGAAAAATACACATCTAAGTGTTAACAACACATCTCCCCATTTAACAATCCATATGTATTTTACACTTTTTTTCTGAAAATCATTAAAAATATCCAAAGGCCCTTATAGCTAATGCCTATTAAAATGCATTCTGAAATACTCATTGTTAATAAGCTGGTATGTATCCTGATGCACAACTTTCTTTAAAGTGATTTATACACGTAAGCCTAGTTAATTAATATGTAATTTCCAAGCTGTTAGCTACACACCTGTCTACCATAAAATAACTTTTGATTGAAGTCCCTTCATGAGAAACAAGGTTGAACAATTGATCAAACACCCTTGGAAATGTTCAATTCTACTCATGAACACATTATTCAAGCAGAGTACCTTTTGAGCAGCTTTGAGCAGTTCAACACAGCTACAGGTATCAACAGAACTAAACTAATTACAGGAAACCATTAAAATGAAAAGTTTCTAAATTGTGCAATGTAATTTTGATGAAGTGCATAGTTAGGATGCAAAGTTTTGATATTCAAGCTTTGGAAACAATTTGGGTCATGAAATCCGAGCACTTTGAGTTTGTTTTCTAACTTGTCCAGTTGCGAACAAAATGTCATATTACCATCAGATGTCCCATGTTTTCTATCGTTAAATAGAGATAGAAGAGACTGCAGACGCTGGAATCCCGAGAGAAAAGCAAACTGCTGGAAAAACTCAGCAGCATCTGTGGAGGGAGATGAACAGACAACGTTTTGGGTCGGGATCCTTCTTCAGAAAGGCTCCTTCTTCAGAAGGTGGTTCCTCACGTGGCTCCACCGATCGCTTGACAGTTCTTTCCACACCCTTTCCTATCACCTCGTTACCAGCTATCTCCCCTCAACTCCATCAGTCTGAAGAAGGGTCCTAACCTAAAATGTCATCTGTCCATTTCCCTCCACAGATGCTGCCTTACCATGAAGTTTGTTTTTAATTTCTATTGTTAATCCTTGATACTTTAAAGCATTTTTCACTGCTGATTTAATCATTCATTTTGTAAAAATAAGATCATTTAATGGTAAAAGAATAAACTTTCATTATGAACTTTCATACTTCAAAGTACACAGCTAATTGTGATTTTCAACTTTGCCTGTCACTGAATAAGGCTTCTAAACAATGCACATTGGTGAACACAATTTTATGTATGTTTAAAATCAATGAATATACTTCTATAACCAAACAATACAAAAAGCGTAATAATAATAATAATAATAATAATAATATATCTTTTATTGTCATTGCACGTCAGTGCAACGAGATTTAGTGTGCAGCTCCACTGATGTCCAGGAAAGGTAAATAAATACAATACATAAATAAACAAGCTGAATTGATTGACGTAACACAGGTAATTTGCGAACTAGGTAAACCCATTTAACTTAAACTCAATTGAATAAAATCTGTGTGAAGACCGAAACACATTCACACATGATTTATATAGAATGTATGCCCATTATAATATTCAGTGATCTAGTATACAGAAATGGACTATGCAATGTAAATTTCTATAACCTTAGGACTGTAACAACATGCAATAAACAATCTGCAAAATCTGAATATATCTACCATAAGGTGATTTTGATGAAGAGAATCTTGATTCAGAAATCGCTTTCTATGAAACCACATTGAAAATGTTGTTCAATGCAGGTTCTTCCTTAAGTAAGTCCTTAGCTGGTGAAAGTTACAGGCGAAAATCTTCGCACTTCTAGGCTTTGAAAAATAAGGTAAACAGCTGTAATTAACATATGATTCTTTTTGCGGCCCAGATTATTCATTAACAAGTTCATGACACTGTCAGGAAGTTAAAAAAAGAACTGCTTTTGTTTGGTTTAGCTTAGAGATACAGTGCAGAAACAAGCCCTTCGGCCCACCGAGACCATGTCGACTAGCGATCCCCGCAGCCTAACACCATCCTATACATTAGGGATAAGTTACAATTTTGCCAAAGCCAATTAACCTACACGTCTTCAACCTGTACGTCTTTGGAGTATGGGAGGAAACTGGAGCACCCAGAGAAAATGCACGCAGGCCACAGTGAGAACCTACAAACTCCGTACAGACAGCATCCGTAGTCAGGATCAAACCCCAGTCTCTGGCACTGTAAGGCAGCAACTCTATCGGCGCACCGTTGTTGAATCAAATTTTTTTTTATTCAGTCATTTTTCTCACTCTCATGAAGAGTTTATAACGAAACATGGAAAAGCCAGGGTGGCCCTGTGAATGGTTGACTTTCTGATAGTCTCATTTGCAAGGAGGTACCAATGATATGCTGGTTGTGCTAAACGGAGAGAAGCACGAGAGAAACACTGGAGCATATTCACTTTCACACGAAAAAAAAATGTAGAACCAAAAGATGAAAAAAAAAGTGAGAGATGAACTATGAATGCAGTGTAAAGGAACAGGTTTAATTCCATAGTGGGTTGTTGCACCAATCTACACATCTATAAAACATGGAATCAATACATGGCCTGCCTCTAAAACCAAAAGAATGTTTCTACTGAATGCTTTAATATAACTGTAATATTTTTGATTATAACTGGAATTCAGAGCAATATGTGAGAATATTTACATTACAGACTGCAAAATGTACAAATAGGCAATGCTCTGTAAATGCAGTGAATGGGCCAATATTTTCCGACTGAATGTGGAGTGAGAACTGATTGGTTTCCTTAACTATAGACATCAATGAATAGAATTCCTATTCCAGCATTAGGCTCATTTCAGCAGATATTGTAACACTTGAAATACTTTTAATGTCTATGGTGAATTTACATGATGCTGCAGCCAATATTCACAAACTGCTAACTCTCAAACCCTTCTCTTCAGTTAATACAAATGTATTAAAATGAACCCTGCCTATATTTTCTGGAGAGAAAACTCGTCATTGTGCTGCAATGGTTCAGTTAATTCAGCTTGCAATGGTTATTATCTATATTACTAAAAGTCTGTTCTTGACCACTTTCTGTTGTTCTGTATATTGATTTTAGAAAAAACGCTGCTGTGATTTTTGGCCATCTTACTCAGTCCCCCTCCGCTGTGCAGGACAAGAGGATTTGTCCCATCGATGAAAAATAAAAGAGTTATTAGTGTTTAAAAAATATTGAGATTCTCTCTCCTGAAGGCCACGCCTCTTCCGTAGAGACTATAAAACCCGGAAGTGTTGTGTGCCTCAGTCAGTCTCTGCAAGATGGGGGAGTGAGAGGGTCACGTCTCTCAGTCTGAGCTGTGAATAACACTGAACACATGTCTACTAAACTGTGAGTGTGGTTTTACTGACCTTGAGTGCCCTTAATGTGGTATGAAAATGAAAATGTGGTTGGTTTGAAATAAAGCACAGCAAATGGTTGGTGGTGGTTGGTGTGAAATAAAGCACAGCAAATGGTTGGTGCTGGTTGTTTGAAATAAAGCACAGCAAATGGTTGGTGGGGGTTGGTTTGAAATGGCAAATGATTAAAAGTCTAAACTTGACAACTTCCTGTTTGCACTGTATATTGATTTTAGATAAAACGCTACCACTTACTGCTGTGATTTTTGGCCATCTTACCCAGTCCCCCTCCGCTCATCAGGTGCAGAGGATTCTTCCCATCAATGAAAAGGGGTTGTTTGTTTGTATGCATGTGTGTTACGATACTCACCATTGTCCTGCGGTGTGCATTAGCCAATTTTCATTCAGATTGATGATGCTATATTTGACAAGTTGTTGACATTTAAAACTTTACAAAAAACACTTTTCCACTTGCCCTACCCGTCAGCCGCGTTCGACATCACAATGAAGTCACAATGGGATTTTAAACTTTAAAAAAATCATTTTTCCACTTGCCCTGCCCGTCAGCCCGTGCGGGATTTGAAATGACCGCGCGTGCGGAATTTAAAATAACTGAAAGTCTCCCCGCATGTGTGCAGTGGGCCCGGTATCTGCACGTGCAGGATTTGACCGCGGCGCTGAGGCTGGGGCTAGGTCCGGGTGCGGCGGCGCTGCTGTTCTGGGCCCACAGGGATGGAGAAGAATGGGACCCAGTGCAAGAACTAGGCCGCAGCCTTGGCCACTCCATCTCCCTCCCCCGGCTCCAAGCCGCTCGGCACTTCCCCCCCCCCCCCCCGACAGCCCCCGCCCGAAGAACAACTTAATCGCCGACGTGGCGGAGAAAACGGGGCCGGCGGTGGTTTACATCAAGATCCTGGGAAGGTGAGGAGGGAGAGGGTAGGGAGGGAGAGGAGGGGGGAGCGGGGGAAGTAGGGAGAGTGGGGGGTGGGATAGGGAGGAGAGAAGAGGGGAAAGATGAGGGAGAGTGAAGAGGAGGGGGAGGGAGTGCTGGGGATGAGGGGAATGGAGGAGGATAGGGGTAGGAAGAGGGATGGCGAGGTAATGGAGGGGAGGGGGCAGAGAGAGGAGGGGGGAGGGGATGAGCAGAGGAAGCAGAGCAGGGTTGGTGGAGAGTGGGGAGAGGGAGGATAATAGAGGAGAGGAACAGGGGACTGAAGAGGGAGAGTGAGATGCGTTCACATTGATCTTATATTTTACAAGTTATTGCCATTTTAAACTTTAAAAACGTCGTGCTCCCACTTGTCGGCCGCGCCTACACAGTTGGGTGAGGGGTGCCACAATGGGGATCTCTGGTGTCACAACGAGAACCCATCAGCTGCGCATGCGCAGTTGGGGGCTATGGGTGAGTGGTGGAATATTGCGTTGGGGAAACGGGCCCAACGGGTCCGCACGTGGTCCAGTGACAAATAAAATTGAAGTTAATCGTGACTCCTCTTGAAGCTATTGCCTGTGAATATCATGGCTTTACTTAAAGATGACTAATAGAGGATGTGTTGCTTGACTGGATAGCATACTGCCCTTTTCTCATCAGAAAATGAATTCAATCCAGAACAGACTAATGGAATAAAATGTCTGGTTGAATAGTTTTGGTATACATGTCCCGTGTGTTGGAGCAACTCAAAGCTATTCATTATTTGAACTAAACTTGTTTAATCACTCACAGATTACATGAGTGTCTGGAAGCAGAAAAAACATGAAGGGAACTTGTTGTTATGCTAGGTCAGTGTCTGGCATGGATTTAAATCTAACCACTGTTAGTTAATAAAAGTTTACTGTCTATATTTACTGCAAATAGTATTTGTGAAGTTAGACAGGCTCATACAGTTCCTCCTGGGGATAAATGCTAAATAGAAATCCTCCTACAATTTGGCGCTAAACTGGCAAACTCAATTTAGAGCTGCCTTAAAGGTGACATGTGTAGAAAGTGAAGAGCAAAATCATATGGCATACATATAAAGTGTTCTTTAGAGTTTGGGTTAAGGCACATACTTAGGGCAGTGTGGAGCAAGAATTCGTTTTTGACAGTGACAAAGTTGACCGACGAGAAAGCTGATTTCTGCATTGTTACCTGCTAGAAAAAAAAGAATAAAGTTTAATTTCCTAGTACTGATATATTTCATGCCGGTAAGTGGAAAATTTAATGCGCCAGATTATCTAAATATTAAAGTGCCTGATAATCAGTTTCACCTACTAACATCGGAGGGTATTGCTTTTGTTTTTGTTTCACTTGATACAGAAAACCAAATTTAAACATTTATTGATTAGAGAACTGGGTACTGAGCTGTTAGCAATCCTTTGCATTATTCAATCATTAATGAGTGCCAAAAACAACTCCCGTCTGACCATTTTAATTCAAGTTGCATCACAATCTTTTGTTAAACTCCCTGGCTGACAAATAATTCTACTTATGAAAAGAATGATCTTACAACCTCCATACCATTTAACATTCTTGAACTGTGTGAATAGTGTAAAATTCTGTTAGCTCCTGTGAGATTGGGTACTGCATTATTACAATAGGTAACATCGAGCAGAAGCCCAAAGAGCTCTTTGTGAGATATCTCCCAACAAAGACTGACAACACATTCACTGTTTAAAAATTGAATAGTTTAGTTGAGTCAGTAGCATAAGTCGACTTCATGAAGTTCCACTTTACATATGCTACATCGGGTTAAGTCACTACAGCAACCAAATTGCAAATGTTGCTTCCTTAAGGGTCAATGTAATTCTGCCATAGATCTGGCGATTCCTCATTGTTTCAAAGTGGCGCTTTATAATTCTCTCTCTTTCATTTTGTGCTAAGTTGTCTTAATATCAATGAATCCAAATGGAACACTTGGCAATTGTTCACAGTACCTGTACTTTAATATTAATTTATATCTGATTTGGAAGGACCAAAATTGTATTTAATGTTCAAAATAATGTCAGTGGCAGGGAAGCTATTGGAGAGGATTTACTCCCACTTGGAAAAGTTTTCATTTTAGAGATACAGCATGGAAACAGGCCCTTCGGCTCACCGAGTCCGCACAGACCAATGCTAACCCTTGCACTAGTTCCCTCCTGCGCACCAGGGGCAGTTTGCAGAAGACAATTAACCTACAAACCTGCGCGTCTTTGGAATGTGGGAGCACCTGGAGAAAACCTACGGGGTCACAGGGAGAACGTACAAACTCCGTACAGATAGCGCCTGTAGTCAGGATCGAATCTGCTTTCTAGCGCTGCAAGGCAGCAACTCAACCACTGCGTCACTCCCACAGTGGGTGAAGTAGGAGAATGGGCTAATTAGGGACAGTCAACATGGCCTTGAACACGCAGGTCATGTCTTACTAACTTGATCCAGTATTTTAAGGAGGTAATGAAGGTGTTCAATGTGTGTAGGGCAGTGGATGTTGTCTGCATGTATTTTAGAGAGGCATTTGATAATGTTACCCAGAACTGTCTTATTGATAGAAGGCAGATAGTGGACAGACAAAACTCAGGTTGGTGGTTTGTGACCTGTGCAAGTGCGAGGTGTTGGACTTCGGGAGGTCAAATTTAAAAGGGAAATATACAATTAATAGCATGACCCTTAATAATCATAATAATCATACTTAATTAGCCAAGTGTGTTTTTCAGCATATGAGGAATTTGATTTGCCATACAGTCGTACCAATAAAAAGCAACAAAACACACAAAATAAATGTTAACGTAAACATCCACCACAGTGACTCCTCCACATTCCTCACTGTGATGGAAGGCGGAAAAGAAGTTCAATAGACAATAGACAATAAACAATAGGTGCAGGAGTAGGCCATTCGGCCCTTTGAGCCAGCATCGCCATTCAATATTATCATGACTGATCATCTCCAATCAGTACCCCGTTCCAGCCTTCTCCCCATATCCCCTGACTCCGCTAACTTTAAGAGCCCTATCTAGCTGTCTCTTGAAAGTATCCAGAGAACCAGCCTCCACCGCCCTCTGAGGCAGAGAATTCCACAGACTCACAACTCTCTGTGTGAAAAGGTTTTCCTCATCTCCGTTCTAAATGGCTTACCCCTTATTCTTAAACTTTGGCCCCTGGTGTACAAGCCCAGCCACACCATTCTCTCAGCATATGACAGTCCTGCCATCCCGGGAATTAACCTTGTAAACCTACGCTGCACTCCCTCAATAGCAAGAATGTCCTTCCTCAAATTAGGGGCCCAAAACTGCACACAATACCCCAGGTGTGGTCCCATAGGGCCCTAGACAACTGCAGAAGGCCCTTTTTGCTCCTACACTCAACTCCTCTTGTTATGAAGGCCAACATGCCATTCGCTTTCTTCACAGCCTGGTCTGCATGCTTACTTTAATTGAATGATGAACAAAGACCCCCAGATCCCGTTTACTTTCCCCTTTTCCCAACTTGACACCATTTAGATAATAATCTGCCTTTCTGTTTTTGCTACCAACGTGGATAACCTCACATTTATCCATATTAAACTGCATCTGCCATGCATCTGCCCACTCACCCAACCTGCCCAAGTCACCCTGCATTCTCATAGCATCCTCCTCACATCCTCAATCTCTTCCCTTCTTTGTCCTCCCGCGGTTGTGGGCCTCGAGCCTTCCGTTGACGGGACGATCTTGGCTCCCGCAGCCGGCGGTCGGACCCTCCGCATCGGGGCGATTAACCTCCCGCATTGGAGGGATCTCAGCTCCCCCGCGCCGGCGATTGGACCCCGGGTCGGGGCTAGTCGAACCTCCAGCGACTTTGGAGCTTCCTGACATCAGTCTCTACCCAAGACTGCCAGCTCGATGTTGAAATTCGCTGGCCGCATTTGGAGCATCGATCTCAGGCTTCGATGGTTAGTCCATGGCACCACGGTGGGGCTGAAAGTCAGTCGAGCAAGGCCGCCAGCTCCATGATGTTAGGCCGCAGAGCGACCCGAGATACGATCCGGAAAACAATCGCATCTCTGGCAAGGTAAAAGATTGAAATATTTCCCCCGACCCCGTCCCACACCCCCCACATAAAACAAACCAGAGAACATTAATACAAACTTTTTAAAACACACTACAAATAACAAAAAAGACGAAAAGATAGACAGACCGCTGGCGAGGCTGCCATCGCTGACGGTGCCAACAGCATTGGTGTACAGAGTGATTTTGGGGTACAACTCCCTGAAAGTGTCAACAAAGTAGATAGAGTTGTAAAGAAGGCATGTGGTATGCTTGCTTTCGTAGGATGCAGCATTGAATATAAGGGTCAATAAGTATTGATGCAGCTTTATACAAGTTTGTTTGGGCTGCCCTGTGGAATATTGCATGCATTTCTGGTCGCCCCTTTTCAGGAAGCATGTGGATGCTTTGGAAAGAGTGCAGAGGAGGTTTACCAAAATGATGCCTGGACCACCAGGTGGCGCCGACGATGGCTGCCTCACCAACGGTCTGTCTCGTCTTTTTCTTTCTTTGTTGTTTTTAGTTTGCTGGGGACCGACTTTGGGATCTCCAACTGTGGGAGCCTGCAGACTTAACATCGTGGCCCTTGCAATCCCTTTGTTAGGGATCGACTTTGGGAGCTCCAATCGCGGGAGCCTGCGGACTGAACATTGTGGAGCTCGCAGTCCCTTGGTTAGGGACGCAGGAGCTTCGATCGCCGGCTGCGGGAGCTTCCATCGCCCCGACTGCGGATGGTTCGACTCCCCCGACTGCGGGAGAAAAAGGAGGAAAGAAGATAAGACTTTATTACCTTCCATTACAGTGAGGAATGTTGAGGAGCCGCTGTGGTGGATGTTTTATTTTATGTAGTTGTGTGTCGTTGCTTTTTTTGGTATGACTGTATGGAAAATCAAATTCCTCATATGTTGCAAAACATACTTGGCTAATAAATTACGATTTTGATATTATGATTAAGAGGATATTAGCTCCAGGGAGTGGTTGGACAGATATGGATTGTTTTCTCTGAAATGCCGGACGTTGTGGGGAGACCTGATTGAAGTATATAAAATTATGAGACACATTGATATGATTGACAGTCAGGACCTATTTCCCAGGATGGAAAAATCAAATGCTAGAGGGAATAGCTTTAAGGTGAGGGGCGCAAAGTTTAAAGGAGATGTGTGGGGCAAGTGTTTTTACACGGAGGGCAGTGGTGCCTGGAATGTGCTGCCGGGAATGGTGGCTAATAGGCATATGGATATACAGGGAATGGAAGGATATGGATTATGGGCAGGTAGGTAAGAGCTAGTCTTGGAATCATGTTTGGCAGACATTGTGGGTCAAAGAGCCTGTTCTTGTGCTGTACTCATCTATGTTGTCAGTAAATAATTCCTCCTTCTTCAACAAACTAATTATCGTGGAAGTTCTCAAAGTATTGGCCCATATTTTGCTGAGAAATCAAAGTTATAATGACCTGAACAAATTCCCATTGAGATTTGCAACTTTATATGGGTAATGCATAGATTTAGTTTAATTTCATATGACTATAGATATTCCAACACAATATCAACAACAACAGAAAACAATATAATCTTCAGCCTAAAGAGTATAATATTTGCATGTCACATTTACCTTTGGAAAATACTTAAAAAAGAATTCAAACCAATATAATATCAAACAGAAAGGAGTGTACGATAAAATAAGACTACCAACTGATTACATTATTTTTGTACATATGTTTTTTCAATTGCTTGCGGTATTTCTAACGGAACTAACATACTGAGAGGACTTTATCACTGCTCAGTCCAAGAGCACCTGGTTGGAAATGTTTAATACTTAGAAAACTAATGGTTGATCACCCTTTCAATGCAGTTAATAGTAGTATGATTGCAGTTTTAAAGAAAGCCTTTTGTTTGCTAGCAACAGGTAGTAACAAGTAAAAAGACTATGAAAGAGAAAAAAATAATGGCAGTGATTTCTCCAGTCAGTGTGTGTTGACATTTTACACGTTGGTGTCGATTTACTGTAAGATGCTTAATTTTGCCATAAAACATCCAAAAACAAATTTGCGCAATAAACGGTGGCTCAAAGAACTTTTACACAATGAAGGCAAAAAAATGTTACAAGAGATTTGACAAAATGCCTGATTTGCTAAAAACAATCTATGTGGCAACACTATAAAAATACATGCCAAAATGTACATATATGCCTTCAACTCTTGATCTTACAGTACAAACTTGGCACTTTTAACCATTTCCAAGATTAAATTATTATATTTATCAATCTTACATTGTTACCTGTCCAATAATATTGCAATTTATTTTAAATTTGAAAGAAAATGGCTTTTACATAGAATTATTATATATTGTTTTGTTAAAAAAATATTCTTTGGTTATGGCAATTTAGTTTAAATATGGTGTACTTGCAACAGTTTCAAAGTATGTTTGAGCGACCATGCCAATAGGAGAACAATTACTAACAAGGCTGGGTAACTCAGTGATCTTAAAGCTCTATTTAATCTAAATTTGCATTTCTCATCCATTAGCAAGGCTTTGTGAATTTTGTATGGAAAATATGTGTTGCAGTTTCTGCTAAAGTGTATGCAAAACTCGAAGTCATTCCAAAAATAATTTTCATTTGGAAGATGCACATGGTTTCAGTAAATTAATAAAAATGTTATTTGGTTGACACTTTATAAAGATGAAATATATATTTACACTTGCAGAAACTAGCATCACCTAAGTGATGTAGTTTAAGCACTGCCATCTCTTTGTAAATTAGGCACTACAATTTTGTTTCCTTGGTTTTGATAATAATCATTTCTTTTTTGCAAAAATATTGAATCTCTTCTCTTTGTCCTTTTTGCCGGGGCTTGTTTCTTGGACAATCACAGAGGGGAGAGGGAGGGTATGTGACCTGGCATCCTCCTGTTTTGCATTCTGTGGCTTGCCATGCTCTGCGATGGCTATGTTGAGATTGTGGATCCAGTTGTGCAGCTCCTCCTGCAAGAGTGAAAGAGATTTCCATTAATGCACCGCACAACTTCATTATCTGTAAAAGTCCATGACCAAGTTGCAAAATTTCATCTGTGGCAGAGGTACGGATTTTTTGTTTGTTCTGGCCTGTTTAGTTTCGTTTAGAGATACAACGCGGAAACAGGTCCATCGGCCCACCGAGTCTGCGCCGACAAGCGATTTCCCCCTGCATTAACACTATCTTACACACACTGGGGACAATTTGCAATTTAACTTAAGCCAATTAACCTATAAACCTGTACGTCTTTCGAGTGTGGGAGGAAACTGGAGCACCCAGGGAAAACCCATGTAGGTCACTGGGAGAATGTACAAACCCTGTACAGACAGCACCGGTTATCAGGATTGAACCCGGGTCTCTGGCACTATGTTTCCCTTGTGACCTAATGAGCAGTGACTAGGCTGGAGGAAACTGGACCTGTCCCCACAGACATTTGGATAGCTCACTGCTGTCAGAGGCTTTTAAATGAATCGGATGATCATTGGAGGTGGCGGAAATGGCGGAGGATTATGTGTTGTATTTGCCGGCTGGTGGGGTGAAAGGTGAGGACCAGAGGGACTCTGCCCTTGTTGCGAGTGCGGGGATGGGGAGAGAGAGCAGTGTTACGGGGTATGGATGAGACCCTGGTGTGAGCCTCATCTATGGTGGCGGAGGGGAATCCCCGTTCCCTGAAGAACATGGACATAGCCCATAGCTACGCCTTGTGTTTGGAGGAAATGGGAGGAGTCAAATGTAAAGTTGTTGAGGGTGAGGACCAACTCCGCTAAGCGGAGGAGAGTGTCAGTGGCTGGGTATAGGTTGCTCCTCTGGTCGAGGAAGAACCGGAGGGCTCCGAGGCCATCCTGGTGGGGGATGGAGGTGTAGAGTGACTGGACATCCATGGTGAAGATGAGGGGGTGAGGGCCCAGAGAGTGGAATGCGTGGAGGCGGCGGAGAGTGTCTGAGGTGTCTAGAACATAGGTGGGGAGGGATTTGACCAAGGGGGATAGGATGGAGTCAAGGTATGTGGAGATGAGTTCGGTGGGGCACGAACACGCAGAGACAATGGGTCTGCCGGGAGAGCCGGGTTTGTGGATTTTGGGGAGAAGGTAAAAACGGGCAGTGCGGGGCTGGGGAACGATGAGGTTGGAAGCTTGGTCGGGCAGGGCGTGGGAATTGATGAAGTCGGTGATGGTGCTAGAAATGGTGGCCTGGTGCTCGTCAGTGGGGTCATGGTCCAAGGGTAAGTAGGAGGAGGTGTCCGAGAGTTGGCGCGTGGCCTCAGCTTTGTAGAGATCGACGGCACCTCCCTTGTCGGCTGGTTTGATGACCCAATCTGGGTTTTTGCGGAGTGATTCAATGGCAGTGCGTTCAGAGGGGGAAAGATTAGAGTGAGACAGGGGAGTGGAGAAGTTCGTTGATAGCTCATTATTGTAATAGTTGAAAACGGTCCAATAAATGAGCTCTAAAAACTTATGAAGTCGTTCCAGTACCTGAATTACATGCAGTTGTTGATCATTATTAGTGAAGGCTTACTTTGATATCACCATTACCAAATACATATTTTTATTGAATTGAACACTTGAGCATTAAAATTACTTACTTCATCTTTGCCGTGGAACAGGTACTCGTTACCATTGTTCAACCTGAAAGCAAGCACAAAGACAACAAATTTACAATAGATGCTTGTCCATATGAGGACATTCGTGGAACATCATTAGAAACATTTTTAGACCCGTATTTAGAATAGATAATTGGAAGTAGTATAAAGACTGTAACATACACTGGTGTTACATAATGTATGCAACTATTGCAAGCTTTTCGATCCTGGCATCCGGTTTCCTCACCTGCTGTAAAGCTTTGTAAATCCATCTTGCATAGGGTTTACTCTATTTATAAAATAATTGGGTATTACTGGTATCATTTACTTTCCATTGGTAATAAAATCGAATAAAATGTGTGGATTTAAAAGAAAGAGGGGTGACCTTTATGTAGGTTCTCCACAGGATAACCAAAATACTTAATACTACCATCACTGACTAATATTTTGCACAGAAGGACAATGCTGCAGCACTAAGGAGGTCACCATAAATTTCCAGTTCTTTTGGATTTACAAATACAAGGCAATAGATCCATTGAACCCGTGGGCATCAGAGGAATGGAATAATCTCACAGCATGCATTAGAAACACATTAACTCCACAACTCCCCTAATATATCAATCAATGAGGCCTTGGAGCCTTTGACGGTGCTGGGCCTGGGCTCACTGGAGTTTAGAAGGACGAGGAGGGACCTCATTGAAACTTGCTGAATTGAGTGAATGTAGAGAGGTTGTTTCCACTAGTGAGAGAGGCTTGGACCAGAGGGCACAGCCTCAGAATTAAAGGATGTACCTTTGGAAAGGAGACGAGGAGGGATTTCTTTAGTCAGAAGGCTGTGAATCTGTGGAATTCATTGCCACAGACGGCTGTGGAGGCCAAGTCATTGGGTATTTTAAAAGCGGAAATTGACAGATTGTTGATTGGTAAGGGTGTTAAAGGTTATGGGGAGAAGGCAGGAGAATGGGGTT